>NC_079491.1:4818454-5126110 GCF_020520425.1 Spinacia oleracea
CCTTTGCCTTAATGACCCTATGATGATCCATCAATTGCATTTGCGTTGTTGGGGAGTAGATTTGCAATAAAGTAGGTTTGTAGAGATAACTTGCGGGAGAAGTTATCATGGGATTCGAGTTGAGAGTTTTATGCTTCCGTAATTTATAAACTGTATTTCTATTTATAGTCATGACTAATACTACTATTTTCAGTTAATGGATTTCCAACAGTTTGTTTTAGTTTGGGCCTCAACGTTTCCAACTTGTTTTAATGACCATTAACTATTTATTTAATATGTTGAAAGTTAGTTAATTCCGCTGCGTAATTCTGGTAAATAGCCTTAGCCGTTATCACGGTGGCGGTAATATCTTGGTAATTCCTGTGTTTTAAGTTGGAAAATGTTTTATAAAAAGCAAGGAATTATTAGGGTGTTACAACATGTTTGCATTAATTTGGGCTAACGGGATATTTAATTTAATATTTTATTTACTTGGGCTGGGCCGCGAGTTCTAATTTAATATTTTATAATTAATTATCCGGAATATTTATTGGTTTGAGTGGGAGCCACTAAATGAAATTAAAATGAAATAATTATTTAATTATTTTCGTAGGTCGCATTTTTTTAATTAAATTCAATTTTAATTAGAATAAAGTCTAAGGATTAATAATTTGGAAATTGATTAATCTTTTAGGACGCGTTTATGTGAACGTGAATTTTAATGAATTCACGTAAATACTTGCATAATTATATGGGCCATTCGTTTTAGCATACGAATGGGTGAATGCATAGAATATATATATTTTATGTAATGCAGGTACTCCAAGTGACTAGTATGGCCATTTAGGATAGTTAAATACGGTCTGCGAACCGTTCTATCTTTGAATGTAAAGTTTTAAATATGGCCTGCGTACAATGGAAATTTTGATGTAATTTTATTATTTTCAAGTATTTCTAAGTTTAGAACTTTAACTTAGCATTTGAACTAAGATTCAAGACGATGCCAAGCTAACAAGATGGTGATGAAGATTGGATGCTTCAAGACAAGATGTTTTGGGCCATACTAGTTCACCATTTATTTATGCATTTTGATATATATATATTATGCTTGAATGTATGTATGTATACTTTGCATGAATAGGTTGTTTCGTATGACTCGATACTTTGCATGAATATGTATACTTTGTAAAATTTCAACTTGAGTCTCTGAACAAAGCAGAGGATCAAGTATGGAAAATCGATGTCTACGTAATTACATTAACAAAAAGAAGCCCATAAGTTTTTCAAAATTTTTGCAAGCTACTAGTTGCATTATCAACCAAGTAGAAAGAATATAACAAAAATAACTAGCACGCAACACTGCAAGGTACTGAGATACTAGTAGAACAAAACTGACGCCCCAAACTAATTCACAATAGCTTTTTGCAGAAGTCTTGAGGGCTGAACTATTTTTGACACAAAGTAAACACATCAAAATACTCTAGTCTTAGACTCCTAGTGGTCCAATGGACTGGTTGTAGCAGAAAAGTTCATGAAATGAAGCACAAGAAGTTCATGAAATGATGCACCAAAAATTAGAATTCATACATTTTTTATGTGATTAAACAATGTGTTCAAATCAAACGAAAAGAAAAAATTTGCCATTGTGGAGGTGACCAAACATTTGCAGGGAAGCCTGGGTACGATGAAAGTAGTTTGAAACCGTCAGCAAATAACCAATTTTTTCTTAACCGATTAGATCATGGAAGGAAAGGCATCGCAGAGAAGATAATACAGTTGTCCAGTTGACAACTAGCAAATTTCGACGCCGTAACGAAAAAGTCATAATGATTATAGACAAACAGCACCTGATTCCCGAAATCATACACCTCAACCCATCTGTAAACGTCATTATCATCCTTAGACAACTCGTAAACACGGAAAGTCTGCCACATTTTCTTCACCAAATACAAGTTGTTTCGTGACACTAAAAAACGTATCAAAAATTCATTACTTGAACAATGTTTGCAGAGAAGCGTACCAACGACAAGGTTGTCGTGGAGGACGAACTCATTACCATATAGCCTGTGAATCTTCCTATCTGCATCTAATGCAAAAACTATACAATTATATTCTATGATATCATCAAACCAGTCACTATACAACATGTTTCATTCTACCTCCTACTCCGTGTCACTCTGTTTCATGCCCAGCCCATAGACCCCATTGCATAAAATTATCTGACAACAATCTCCAAAGAAAGGAAAACACTTGAGCGAAAACATAATTGTTTTATCCGCTAAACAAAGATCGAGTGCATTTGCAGTTTCACAATCAGTACATATATCCAAGTAATAACATGGTTCAACAATAAGATTAATTTGGGATAGATTAAAATTCTATTGAAGAGGAGGGAATGAAGCTCATAATAACCCGTTACAATCAATATTACTGAAAATAAATTCTATATAAATCTATAATAGTTTTATCGTAAACTACGCATTATTGATTTGACTTTTCTTATGATTCAACTGCTACTTATCCTATTATACTAGTTCAAGATATGTGCAACATACTAGTATTACTAAATATGTTTACGTAGTATTTTTAGTTACTCGTAAACGTTAATTTATAATTGATTTTTTTTTCATGAAATAAAATTTATTTGTACTTGTTATGTATGATTGAGAAGAAAATATGAGATACCAATTATAAACGATGTAATAAAATTTTAGAATTGTATAAAACACAATTAGTTCAAATTAGTAAAGTAAGCATGACGTACGTTATAATATGTACGCACACTGCACATTAGATTTTGTTATTTCATTATTTCACTTTTTTCGGGGAAAAGTTTGAGAGAAATTATATTTAAGGCTTCGTTCTATTGGACTTATTTTGACTGAACTTAAATTATCTGAACTTATTTGGACTTAACTGAATTTATTTTAAAAATCTAAAAAAAAAACATATTTTTTCTGAAATAAACTTATTTGTGTGTAAAAACGTATGAAAAAAACTTATTTTTGCTGAACTTATATTATCTGAACTTATTTTGTTTGAAATAAGTCAAACATAACAGAGACTACGAAGAGCTACATGATATCTGAAATTTCCAGGGGTTAAATTATAAACAAACTTTTTTTGTAAACACTGATTCATTTTATTAGAGATTTAAATTTTGATCCCGAGTTATATACGTAGGTTTAACTTTAGAACTTAATCCTTCTGTTCCATATAGATGTTTCAATTTCTATTTTTCACATTTGCCAATACATATTTTGTATTTCTAGTTATACATTGGCAAAAAAAAAAAAAAAAATAATAATTGATATTCTTAAATTACCAATTGAGACGAATAAAAAAGGAAAATATATATGGTTTAAGCCTCCGACGGCCCAAGTTTGTACAATATATATTATACGTATAAAGGGAGTTTTTTTTAGAGCGTTCGGGGGCCACGTAGTATTTTCATGTTATCAAATACAAATATTATTTTAGATTGATTAAAAAAGAAATAGATAAATAAAGACTCAATAAAATAAAATAAGAGATAGATTTTGCATTTTTGCTAAGGAGTAAAAAAAGATAAATAAAACTCAGTAAAAGATAATAAGAGAAAAATATACTTATCTCGTCTAAAAATAAAATAAAATTACAAATGTTATCGAATCGATCATAAGATAAGTTATGTATTGGGATTAAAAGACTACATGTATGTAATTCTCATTTAAATTCATAAGAGAATTATGTAGTTGTACTACCTCCGTTTCAAAATGATCTTTACACTTTCTGTTTTAGTCCGTTTCATAATATTTTTTACATTTTTTTAATTCTATTTTTGTACATGAAAATTAACTATCATACCCTTCTTACCCAACAATATTTACACTTTCCACTCACTTTCTCTTACTGTATTAATATTTTTCTTATACCCACCAACTTTTTTACACGTTTCTTTACTTTATCCATATTCTATAATATTCAACTAACTTTTCTGCTTTTGTCTTAATTTTTTTGCAAATAGTAAGTGTAAACATCTTTATAAAACAGGGGTAGTAGTTGACATTCAGAAAACAAGGCATAAAAGCCAAAAAAAAAAACTAAAAAAGAAGCTTCATAGAGCAAAACTCGATATGCATATGAGAGGAAATGAGGCAGCTTAATCATTAAAAAGAGAGAAACCGATGTAAACATAATAAATTCATGATCAGATTCTTCATATTCTGTGTGAGAGGCATATCTTCTTTATTATAGGGATTCGAATTTGCGCCAAGGAAAAATACAGTGTCACTCACATACTCTTTGATGATTAGCAAACAATGAAGTTGATAATCGGTTTTCGAGGAGGCGAAAAATCAATAAACTAAAACCCATATCCTCATCCAATTCATAAGTGCAAGGTATACGAAATTTTAAATCTCGGAATATGTAAGGATGTTTGTCAAAGGACCAACTCAACCAAAAGCTTAAGCTGATGGTTGAAGCCCCAAGATTAGTTTTATACTCTATCACGCCCCCTCACATGAAAACCCTATGAGCTTGAAGTGTGGAAGCAGCATAGGCCTCCTCATACCTCGCGCGAAATATTCCACTTTGAAAGGAGGGGTGGATGAGATTTGACCCGTGACCTTTGCGTCACGTTTGCTCTGATACCGTGTCAAAGGACCAACTCAACCAATATTATCCTTTGACAATGTTATCATCGTGTTCTCCAAACTCAAATGTTGGCTTGACAAAAGATTAGGGTTTTCTCTAAACTTATGAATTAAATTTGGTAACTCTTCTGTTTCTTTTGGTTCTTTTGGAAGGATGATGATCATAGAGAATCACCTTGAGCAATTCGAATTAGTAGACTTGTAAGGAACCTTAAGGACATTGTAGTACGTCATCCAATGAACCATAGTCGTAGAAGCTTTCGTAATTGTATGTAACCCATGCATTACACGTGCTTTAAATCTAGTGGATGTATAATTGAGAGTGTTTAAGGAGGGAGAGAGAGCAGGAAATAGGGATGACAATGGATCGGATTCGGGTCGGATGTAGTAAACTCCAAATTCGATCCATTTAAAATCCGGACTCTAAAGTTGCATTCATATCCATATCCATTTAAAATTCGGACTCCAAAATTGCATCCATATCCATATCCATATCCATATCCACATCCATATCCATATCCATATCCACATCCATATCCATATCCATATCCATATCCATATCCATTTAAAATCCGAATAATGCGTTAACTTTACTTACATAGAACTTGTATTTCTTAATTTTAAAATAAATTAGAAATCATATTTCTCATTTACCAAAATCTATTGAGTTTCTAATAAATTAATAAATTACAAATGTATGCGCTTTAATTAAATATATTAGATTAAATTGGTAACTTCCTTTAAATAAAAGTTATGTACGAAAAATAATACACTTTGAAATAATTTCGAGTCGGATTTGGACTCGGATTCGGACTCGGGTCGGAGTCGGGTCGGAGTCTCTGCAGACTCCATATCCGTTCCATATCCATTCGGATTCGGAGTTTTTAATCGGATTCGGATTCGGACTTTTTTTCTTGGATTCGGATCAGATTTTTTCCTTCGGATCGGATCGGACTCGGTTCTGATTTGGATGTGATTGCCATCCCTAGTAGGAAATGTCATCTTAGGTTAGAGAATTGACCTATGTGGCTATGTTTACCTTGCCCATGAGTGGTGTATATAGTAGTCTTATTGGACCTTTTAAGTTCTTTAAGCCTTATGAATAATTGGGCTCTAGTGAGTATATTTAACTTAAAATGATACGTCTATTTTAGCACCCAAACTAGTATGGTACCCGTGCGATGCACGATTTATAATCTAAATATAAATTATTATGAAATCTGGTAGAAATTATGATCAATATAAAGTTTATAGATATTCTTCAAATAAAAAATTATTAATAGTTGATAACTTTGTTATTGCTCAATCGATGTCTTGCTTACTAAAATAATTAAAACAAATAAAGGTACATAGATAAAATTATTTTCATTCTCATTCACCACTTTGTGTCAAGCATAAAGTTATCTCACCCTCCTTTCACTTCGTTATTAATACTCACTTAATACTCGCACAATCACTCGTCAACCTGGTTACCCGTTCACTTAACAGCTATCTAGACCAAATACTTTATTGAGCTTGAGATGACTTTGAGGCGGGGCAAGACCTGCACACCAGCACCCACCTACAATTCTCATCTTCATCCTATCCATCCACGATAAGAAAGATACCCACCCCTCCCAACCCCTATCACGAGAGGTACAAAATAAAATTCATCACCTCTTCATCACCCCCATCCCCGTGTATCCACACCAACCCTTACACGCGACTTTTTTTTTGGTAAGGAGTTTTGAATTTTAAAACTCTATTATACAACCTCTGAAAATCCTTCTGTTTGATTAGATTAGAGTTACTGAGTAAAAAAACAAAACATTATAAAGTTAGATGAAAGATTAGCGGCTCATACGGTACAATCTGAAATCCATCATCGCCCCCTTCACCCGCGACAAATACATTTTTTGACCTCATTACCCAATAAAATTTCGTCCATCGCCGCCCACTTGGGGCGGATGCACAAGGAGATCTCCCAAAAAACCCGCCCCACTAACAATCTGACATCCCTATATTCGATAAATAATCTAATTTTCCTTTCAAATAAATTTTAAATATACTGACTTAAGTTTATTACGAAGTTTCAAAATTGATTTTATTAGCTATAACATTGAAAAAAAATATTATTTATGGGTAGTACTCCGTATATATAATTGCTACAGAACAAACATATGTTAGGAAAACGATATGCGTATACTCCGTATGTAATATAAAATTTTTGCTCCTTAATTAAGATTCTAATATTTTTTTCTTTAACTATTTTTTTAGTGAGATTAGTCATTATGTTATATAAAACTTTTTTAATATATATTTTAATTAAAAGAGAGGCGGATCAATGAGTGACATTTGTCATCACCACATTGATTTCCTCTCTTTTAGTATACTCTGTATTATATAGATATAGATATATTGCGTATAAAATAGTACAATCAATTGCGGTTATAATTATCGAATTTAGTTGTTAAAATAGTATAGAGTACTATATTAAGATTTGTATACACTCTTTTTTCTAATTATGTAAGTACAAATTATTAGACTACATGCGCTTAAATTTTTATAATGGATTAAAGTTTTATAAAAAAGATAATCTTATATTTTTAAATTTGTTACCAAACTATAGAAAATGTAGTTTATAAGATATTCTCCATGTATATAACGAAATCTTAAAGTTAACAAAATAATTACACAATCAATTTACAAATTATATATTTTTTTAAGTATATGTAAATCTCAGCCCTATTTTTGGGAAGTTAATCACAAATTACGTGATATTATTGGTATTTGAAAATTTTGTTGCTTTAATTTTTTTTATTAAATTTAATTATTTATATTAAAAGAGAGGCCAATCAATGAGTGACACTTGTCATCACCACATTGATTTCCTCTCTTTTAGTATATTACTAGTATAGTACCCGTGCGATGCACGATTTATGATATGTATATTAAATTTGCATATTTAAACTATAACAATAGGCAATTCAAAATAGAGCTTATAGATAATATTCTTATTAAAACTAATGATGGATAGATTTGTTACTGCCCCATTACATGTTTTATTTATTTAACAAATTCAAAACCTTACTTCCCCTATCATAACCCAGGCCAAACATAAATTTATTCTTATCTGCTCTAGCTTTACTTCAATAGTCTCACCCACTTAATATTTCCCTATCATCTACATGATTACCCGATCATTTAACACCTCCCCCACCGTATACTTTTTTCAGCTAGAGATAACTTCGAAGCGGGGTGGGGTTTGTCCCTCAACACCTATACCTGCCTAAAATTTTCATCCTCGTGCCCGTCACCACCAAAAGTACGATACTCGTCCCCGTCCTAAACCCAACGTCGCGGACGGAAAACAAAATTAACTTAGCTTCATCACTCGTCCGTGTATCAACACCCATTTCAAACCAAGCTTTAGACGACTGGAACCGACATTATTTTTTGATAAGAGAGTTTTGAATTTTAAAACTCTAAGAGTATTTGAAAATTTGGTTGTCCGGTTACATTATATTTTGGAAACATATAGCTTATAGATATTTTCCTAATTAATTAATGGTGGATAAATTTGTTATTGCCCCATTCAGTGTCTTATTTATAAAATAAAAAAAAAACAAAAACAAATGAGGGTACATAGATAATATTATTTTCTTCCCCATGTGACAAACATTATTTTTTGATAAAAGAGTTTTGAATTTTAAAACTCTAAGAGTATTTGAAAATTTGGTTATCCGATTACATTATATTTTGGAAACATATAGCTTATAGATATTTTCCTAATTAAATAATGGTGGATAAATTTGTTATTGCCCCATTCAGAGTCTTATTTATCAAAAAAACAAAAACAAATAAGGGTACATAGAAAATATTATTTCTTCCCCATGTGACAAACCTAGCCCTAGATGGCTAGACACCGACGTTATTTTTTGGTAAGAGAGTTTTGAATTTTAAAACACTATTCTAGAGTATTTGACAATTTGGTTGTCTGATTACATTATACTTTGGACACATATAACTTATAGATATTCTCCTTATTAAAACTAATTAATGATGGATAAATTTGATAGTGCCCCATTCAGTGTCTTATTGATTAAAAAAAATAAAAATAAGGGTACATAGAAAAAAAAATCATCCCTACTCATCACATTTGTCAAACCTAGACCTATACGGCTGGACCCGACATTCTTTTTTGGTAAGAGAGGTTTGAATTTTAAAACCCTGTTCACGATTTGGTTATCTGATTACACTATACTTGGGACACACATACCTTATAGATATTCTCCTAATTAAAATTAATGATGGATAAATTTGTTATTGCCCCATTCAATGTCTTATTTATTAAAAAAAAGAAAAAACATAGAGTTGGCTCAAGTGGTAAGCAACTTGATGCCGCTTAAGGGAGGTCTCGGGTTCGAGTCTCGTCGTATGCAGAAACTCTTGTTGGGAGACTCACCCACCACAAGCAAGGTGTGCGACACGGGTCGGATCCGGATGTAGTCGGAGCTAAGCTCGTGAACCGGGTGTGCTATGCGTAAAAAAAGAACAAATAAGTGTACATAAATAATATTATTTTCATCTCTGTACATCACATGTGTCCATCATAGTGTTATTCTCATCCACCCTTCGCTTCGATGGTCATACCTACTTAATCATTTTATATTTACATCATTACCCGGTCACTTAGCCTCTACTCCAATATTTACTTTATTCAGCCAGTCATGACCTTGGAACTGGTCGGGGTCTCCATATTCGTACTCATCTAAAATTCCCATCCTTATCCCAGTCACCCACGACAGGAAAGGTATTTACCCTTCCCAATCTCATTCTTAACATGTAAAAAATAAAACACATCCTCGGTCTATTACCCACCGACCCGTATATCCACACTCGCCTCTAAGCTACTCCTGGATTCAATAATTGCTTTTTGGCAAGAGAATTTTGAGTTTAAAATTCAACTATATATAGAGTCTTCTACAATTCCAGTGTCTTATTAGAATAGTTGAGTAAATAAACAATATATTATATTATGTACCCTCTCAGTTCGAATTTAATAGTTGCAATAGTCTTTTCACAGAGTCTTGTGCGATAAGTTAAGCTTACATATTATAATTTAATAGAAAAGTAGGTATGATGGGAGATAGTCGGATTTTTTTAATAATAGAATCAAGCATAGGAGAGGCAAAATAGAGAGAAACATAGTTCCACATCGATTTCTGTTATCCGCGAAATTGCGGGGAAAGATTTTTCATTAAATTACAATGTAAAATAAAGGCAAATATACCCAACAAATGATCAAAAACAAAGAAACTAATAATATAAAATGAAACTATAAAACTGTGGGGAAAAGAAATTCATTTAAAAGATTAAGAAGCTATTAAATAAAAGGATAAGTAGAAATTATAATCCGAGACAGAAAAGATACAAAGTTATTAAGCAATTTTTTTAAATAAGCATGTTTTAAACAACCTTGATAAATACTACGGAGTACTTCGAATATTAAAGAAAGGTAAATATTCGTTATACATATCCACAATCTATTTAAGACACATATTTTAAATAAAAATTTGATAATGTATACAATTAGTCATTAATAAATTTAAGTTTAATATTTTAATATATGCTAAGAGATTTTAAAATATTTTTAGTAAAACGATATTTTAGATAGACAAATATTTCGAATATTAAAGAAAGGTAAATATTCGTTATACATATCCACAATCTATTTAAGACACATATTTTAAATAAAAATTTGATAATGCATACAATTAGTCATTAGTAAATTTAAGTTTAATATTTTAATATATGCTAAGAGATTTTAAAATATTTTTAGTAAAACGATATTTTAGACAACCTTGTTAAAAAAAAAATATTTTTCTTTTCAACAGATTATTGTCATGTTATAAATATTTTAATATTGAAGTAGATTCTTAGTATAATTTTTTTAGTATGATCTTTATGTATACACAGTATATTTCAACATGTTATTTTAGTAATGTATTTAGATGAAAAAATTTATTGCCATAAGTAAATAAGTATTTCTTAGTGTAATTGATTTATTACTAAATAAAAGGTTTAAATAAAAATATAATATACAAAATATTAAGTTTTTTTTTTTATACATATAAAATAGACGAATCAATAAGTGACATTTGTCATCATTATATTGATTTCCTCAAATAATTATCCTGATACATGCAATATATGTTTGAATTAGATTATGTGTAGAATTTGATTATGTATACATATATAGGAAATCATGTATATAAGTTAGTAAAAATATTTCTAGTAAAAATATTGATGAATCTTTTAATTCTTTTAGTATTTTTCCATATTAGTTTTGTTACCAAAAAATACAGTAAGTTGAACATATATTACATGATATTATTGTGTTGTAAAAGATTTGTTACTTAATTTTATTTTTTTAACTTTATTTTTAATATTAAAAGAGAAGCCAATCAATGAGTGACAAATGTCATCACCACATTGATTTCCTCTCTTTTAGTATATTATATAGACTAGTATAGTACCCGTGCGATGCACGATTTATGATATGTATATTAAATTTGCATATTTAAACTATAACAATAGGCAATTCAAAATAGAGCTTATAGATAATATTCTTATTAAAACTAATGATGGATAGATTTGTTACTGCCCCATTACATGTTTTATTTATTTAACAAATTCAAAACCTTACTTCCCCTATAATAACCCAGGCCAAACATAAATTTATTCTTATCTGCTCTAGCTTTACTTCAATAGTCTCACCCACTTAATATTTCCCTATCATCTACATGATTACCCGATCATTTAACACCTCCCCCACCGTATACTTTTTTCAGCTAGAGATAACTTCGAAGTGGGGTGGGGTTTGTCCCTCAACACCTATACCTGCCTAAAATTTTCATCCTCGTGCCCGTCACCACCAAAAGTACGATACTCGTCCCCGTCCTAAACCCAACGTCGCGGACGGAAAACAAAATTAACTTAGCTTCATCACTCGTCCGTGTATCAACACCCATTTCAAACCAAGCTTTAGACGACTGGAACCGACATTATTTTTTGATAAGAGAGTTTTGAATTTTAAAACTCTAAGAGTATTTGAAAATTTGGTTGTCCGGTTACATTATATTTTGGAAACATATAGCTTATAGATATTTTCCTAATTAATTAATGGTGGATAAATTTGTTATTGCCCCATTCAGTGTCTTATTTATAAAATAAAAAAAAAACAAAAACAAATGAGGGTACATAGATAATATTATTTTCTTCCTCATGTGACAAACATTATTTTTTGATAAAAGAGTTTTGAATTTTAAAACTCTAAGAGTATTTGAAATTTGGTTATCCGATTACATTATATTTTGGAAACATATAGCTTATAGATATTTTCCTAATTAAATAATGGTGGATAAATTTGTTATTGCCCCATTCAGAGTCTTATTTATCAAAAAAACAAAAACAAATAAGGGTACATAGAAAATATTATTTCTTCCCCATGTGACAAACCTAGCCCTAGATGGCTAGACACCGACGTTATTTTTTGGTAAGAGAGTTTTGAATTTTAAAACACTATTCTAGAGTATTTGACAATTTGGTTGTCTGATTACATTATACTTTGGACACATATAACTTATAGATATTCTCCTTATTAAAACTAATTAATGATGGATAAATTTGATAGTGCCCCATTCAGTGTCTTATTGATTAAAAAAATAAAAAAAATAAGGGTACATAGAAAAAAAAAATCATCCCTACTCATCACATTTGTCAAACCTAGACCTATACGGCTGGACCCGACATTCTTTTTTGGTAAGAGAGGTTTGAATTTTAAAACCCTGTTCACGATTTGGTTATCTGATTACACTATACTTGGGACACACATACCTTATAGATATTCTCCTAATTAAAATTAATGATGGATAAATTTGTTATTGCCCCATTCAATGTCTTATTTATTAAAAAAAAGAAAAAACATAGAGTTGGCTCAAGTGGTAAGCAACTTGATGCCGCTTAAGGGAGGTCTCGGGTTCGAGTCTCGCCGTATGCAGAAACTCTTGTTGGGAGACTCACCCACCACAAGCAAGGTGTGCGACACGGGTCGGATCCGGATGTAGTCGGAGCTAAGCTCGTGAACCGGGTGTGCTATGCGTAAAAAAAGAACAAATAAGTGTACATAAATAATATTATTTTCATCTCTGTACATCACATGTGTCCATCATAGTGTTATTCTCATCCACCCTTCGCTTCGATAGTCATACCTACTTAATCATTTTATATTTACATCATTACCCGGTCACTTAGCCTCTACTCCAATATTTACTTTATTCAGCCAGTCATGACCTTGGAACTGGTCGGGGTCTCCATATTCGTACTCATCTAAAATTCCCATCCTTATCCCAGTCACCCACGACAGGAAAGGTATTTACCCTTCCCAATCTCATTCTTAACATGTAAAAAATAAAACACATCCTCGGTCTATTACCCACCGACCCGTATATCCACACTCGCCTCTAAGCTACTCCTGGATTCAATAATTGCTTTTTGGCAAGAGAATTTTGAGTTTAAAATTCAACTATATATAGAGTCTTCTACAATTCCAGTGTCTTATTAGAATAGTTGAGTAAATAAACAATATATTATATTATGTACCCTCTCAGTTCGAATTTAATAGTTGCAATAGTCTTTTCACAGAGTCTTGTGCGATAAGTTAAGCTTACATATTATAATTTAATAGAAAAGTAGGTATGATGGGAGATAGTCGGATTTTTTTAATAATAGAATCAAGCATAGGAGAGGCAAAATAGAGAGAAACATAGTTCCACATCGATTTCTGTTATTCGCGAAATTGCGCGGAAAGATTTTTCATTAAATTACAATGTAAAATAAAGGCAAATATACCCAACAAATGATCAAAAACAAAGAAACTAATAATATAAAATGAAACTATAAAACTGTGGGGAAAAGAAATTCATTTAAAAGATTAAGAAGCTATTAAATAAAAGGATAAGTAGAAATTATAATCCGAGACAGAAAAGATACAAAGTTATTAAGCAATTTTTTTAAATAAGCATGTTTTAAACAACCTTGATAAATACTACGGAGTACTTCGAATATTAAAGAAAGGTAAATATTCGTTATACATATCCACAATCTATTTAAGACACATATTTTAAATAAAAATTTGATAATGTATACAATTAGTCATTAATAAATTTAAGTTTAATATTTTAATATATGCTAAGAGATTTTAAAATATTTTTAGTAAAACGATATTTTAGATAGACAAATATTTCGAATATTAAAGAAAGGTAAATATTCGTTATACATATCCACAATCTATTTAAGACACATATTTTAAATAAAAATTTGATAATGCATACAATTAGTCATTAGTAAATTTAAGTTTAATATTTTAATATATGCTAAGAGATTTTAAAATATTTTTAGTAAAACGATATTTTAGACAACCTTGTTAAAAAAAAAATATTTTTCTTTTCAACAGATTATTGTCATGTTATAAATATTTTAATATTGAAGTAGATTCTTAGTATAATTTTTTTAGTATGATCTTTATGTATACACAGTATATTTCAACATGTTATTTTAGTAATGTATTTAGATGAAAAAATTTATTGCCATAAGTAAATAAGTATTTCTTAGTGTAATTGATTTATTACCATAAGTAAATAAAAGGTTTAAATAAAAATATAATATACAAAATATTAAGTTTTTTTTTATACATATAAAATAGACGAATCAATAAGTGACATTTGTCATTATATTGATTTCCTCAAATAATTATCCTGATACATGCAATATATGTTTGAATTAGATTATGTGTAGAATTTGATTATGTATACATATATAGGAAATCATGTATATAAGTTAGTAAAAATATTTCTAGTAAAAATATTGATGAATCTTTTAATTCTTTTAGTATTTTTCCATATTAGTTTTGTTACCATAAAATACAGTAAGTTGAACATATATTACATGATATTATTGTGTTGTAAAAGATTTGTTACTTAATTTTATTTTTTTAACTTTATTTTTAATATTAAAAGAGAGGTCAATCAATGAGTGACAAATGTCATCACCACATTGATTTCCTCTCTTTTAGTATATTATATAGATAGATAGACGTATACGAGTAAGTAGTACTTTTATTGATCAAAATAAAAATTAAAAAAAAAGTTGATAGCACCAAAGTCAAATATGGTAATGTTTACCCAATTCCACAAGAGATTAGTCGATCATTTCTTTTTTCTAAAGTCTATCTTTTTTATAAATGCATATACATGTGCAGCTGTGTAAAGTAGTCTTAAATTCTGAATGACCTCTTAACGCAAAATCTAATCGAAGTTTTGGTAATTTGTGCGTTTTTTTAGTTTTAGGTGGTTTTAATTTTTATTTATTTATTAAAATTATTAATACTACGTAGTACGGAGTATATCATTAGAGTGGTTTAAATCAGACCTCTATTTTGGTACAACGAGCACCTCGCAGTGTCTCGCCTTCCCCCGAATGATCGGTGTGGCGTTTTTGGTAAACATTCGTCCGGGCCTGGTCACTTCGACCCGCTTGTTGGAATACTCTCTTTCCCTTGCTGCTTTGGGGGCCGGGCCTATCATATCAAAGGGGTTGTATAAAGAGAACCCGGGCCTTTCCAATAGCGTAAGCTGATCCAGCTGATGGGGATAAAACCATACTTATGACTCGAAATGTTGGCAAGATGAGATCAGATCAGTTATGTGAGTGATTAAGTAGTTCATTAATTGGTAAGAAAATAGGTTAAATAATAACTACTCTATAGGCAGTAATTGATATTAATAGTTGAAAGAGGTAGATATTAATTAGCAAATTTTTCCAAAATATAAACAAATCTTTACCTAGTTGTTGTATTTAAAAAGCGAAATTACGTTTGATTAGATGACACGTGTCACCACATTTGATTGGATGACACATATCATCTATTCTTTCCTCCATCAATTTGGTTTATTTATTTTGTTTTTTCTTTATTGTTTGATATATTATACAACTCCAACCGCCTCATTCCCTTCATCTTCCTCATACAAATATACAACTCAATTCACCAATCTATTCATTCAACATTTTCCACTATATCTTCCGGATTAACCTTCAATATTAATACATTATTTAATTTATGTATTCTTTTAGTAAAAATCTTGTACAATCCATACTGATACTTCGTATATTAAAACCCAATCTCCATATAGAGGTCAATAACTGCCGCATGCTATTCGGTAGATATTTCTTTTCTTTTAAGGGAAGACTTCGTGTTCCCGTTTTCCATGAAGTACAAAGTGTTGTGCAATCTATGCAGTAATGTACGGAGTAGGTCTTAACTTTATAGAAAGACTATGAGAAAAAAAAAATTACAATTAATGACATCGATCATAAGCAAGAAATCTGAAGTATTTTAGCTACGTTTTTAATTAGAAACTAGTTAGTTACTCGGGCGATGTCCCAAAGTGTTGTATATAGTTTGAATTTTCTTAGTCATTTCAAATTCACTTATAAATTTCTTTATATATATATGTACGTAGTTTGACAATAATGTAAATTTCTTTACGTATGCAGTTTAAGAATAAAATTGGTTAACCAACAACCGGTAAACTAATTTTTTGAGTAATTTTGCATTATTTGTGTAAGTTGTTACTTTTTGTACCTACTTTACTTATGATTTGTAAGAAAATTTTTAAGATACAATTGTATTATTGAGTTACAAAGCCGAAATACATTTTGGAGGAAAAAAACACATTTTTTGATTAGCGAAAAGAAAACACAACATTATATTTTCCTATTCTTTTCTCTGTTAATTTCATGATTGTGTTTGATCTAAATACATTCCTAGAAAAGATAAATGATATGATTAGTAAATGAATAAAATTAATAAATTTTTTGTTACCATAAATTATTTTTCAAATGCATAAATTTGCGCATTAAAGGTCTACTGATAAGTACAAATTTTCTCTTTTTTGATTAATTGTTTTAGAGACATAGGTTGTGTCATTGAAGTTAAGGTTAAATCTTTGTGTTAATCTATAAGAGGTCGATAATGTGTGCTTATGACATGGCACGGCTATGCCATGTCATTTTCTAAGTTATCGTGACACATAGAGAAATGTCATCAAATGTCTTGGAGTGTTAATATATATAGATAGATAGATTGTCCTTAAAACAACTTTTAATTATTCTCGTTAAGGTTCCCCTTCTGTTAAATACGGGCCTGGGCCGCACCCGTCATCAAGAGAGAGAGCACACTTAACAAGTCCAAAGGAGATTCCACCTTAAAACCATATGGCAATAACGGGAGTAGCCACTTGGCCTTATTAAATGTTTAACTCTCTTCTCTTTTATCAATGTGGGACTTTCACACGTGATTTTTCATGGGTCAGATCTTAACACCTTCACCACAGAATGGAATCATATTTGACATGTTGGCTATTTCCTCCCCAAATTCTAAATTTTCTTACTATCATATTATCAATTTCATCTATATTTTCATTGAGCTTAGTTCTCTGCTCCAAAGCTTGGGCCTTTTGCTGGGCCGAGTTTGCCAAGAGAAACCAATAGTGGCTTAAATAATTTGTGAAGATGTAAAGCCTTTTCAACATATGGGAATCACTAGCAAGTATAAAAATCACATTGAACTTACTCTCTAATACCAAAATAAAAGGAAAAGGCTAAGATATACAACATCAATTTAGTTAGAACTTGATCGATCGAGGAAGTCTTTATCAATCTCCGAGATTTATGAATAGTGTAATTAGTCACACATCAAAATAAGTTCATATAAGCATCTCCAAAAGGCCCTCCTTTTTACATATCCTAAAAGGACCTCCCATTAAGTTAGCCAACCATATAACAAAGAGTTCCACAAAGGATACACAATTCAAAATTCACAAATGTTACTGATTATAACAAAGAATTCCACAAAGATATGACCTGCAAGTAGAATCTTTATTAATTTTTTAATTGATTTGTTTAGTCATTGATATTTCTAACTGATTAGGTTTATATTGTTTATTTTTGCACAATTGTTTCTTAATAATGCTATTGAGTTTAGAACAAAAGATACAATTTGTTAGACACAATAATAGGGTTTAGGCTCTAATACCATGAAAGTTTAGATGGAATCTCCCTTGAGGAGGCTATGCATTAATATTCACATATATATAGTTTACAAAGTCAACTAGGGTTTACACCTTACTATATTTACAATGCTAAATATAGAACAATAATATTTATATATTATTGTGTCTAACACAATTAACAATTCTGGTTATGTTAGAGACTGTAGTGCATATGTTATATATGAACATCAAACTCGATCGTAGAATAGACTCATGCTCTAGATATTTGACTATTTGAATTGTTATTGGTGTTTTGATTGATATTGAAGTATTGAACTATAAATATGATAATACATTACATGGATCTTTTTATTTGTTTTCCTTGAGCTTATTTTTATTAGTTTCAACTTTAAATCCAAAACTTGTGACACTATTAGTTTCTCCATAAGTTGAAATTTAAATTTAAATAGTTATTTCTCTTTCCCTCAAAAAATAAATAATAATTTTTATATCTCTGTATGTTCTTAAATGCATGTTCTACGCCTATACAATTCTGATTTTGACGTGATTTTGACATATTGGTTCTGATTTGGACGTGACATGAACATATGAGCTCAGATATGATATGGACAAATTAGTTCTAACTAGACACATGGATTTTGATCGGACATGATGTAGACAAACTTGTTCTAAAATGGGCGTGATCTCGACATATCGTGTATGATCTAGACATAATGATTTTGATATGGACATGATTTAGATAGATCGATTCAATTTTGATCTGGACATGATATAGAAAGATCGATTATGATCTAGGCATAATATATATGAACATATTAGCTCTCATCTTGACATGATATGGGCGGATTGGTTCCTTAGATCGATCTAAGAAATTCAGTTATGATCTTGACAAAATGGTTCTGATCTCAACATAATCTAGACATATCGATTATGATATGGACAAATTGGTTTTGATAAGGATGTGATCTAGACCTGGACATGATCAACACATATTAGTTATGACATGGGCATGATCTACACATACCAATTATGACCTGGACATGATTGGACAGATCGGTTCTGATGTGATCATGACCTGGAAGATTAGTTTTGATCTTGACATGATCTAATCAGATCGAATCTGATCTAGACATGATCTAGACAAATTTTTTATGATCTCGACTTATCGGTTTTGATTTAGACAGATCCGTTATAATCTAACCTATACATAATTAGTTCTAATATGGACATGATATATACAGATCGATTCTGTTTTGGACAAACTGGTTAGGTAAATATGAATATTTTGTTAACCTTTTTGTATTATGCCTTAAATAATACAAAATATATAGAAATGACACCACCACCACCACCACCACCACCACCACCACCACCAACAACAACAACAACAACAACAACAACAACAACAACTATACTAAAAATAAAAAATAATAATTTAATTTAATTTGATTTAATTTTTTCTGATCTAATTTGAGTGATCAATTCGAGGTCTTAAATCGGGCCTAAATACCCTTACTAGTCACCCCAGGCCCAGCAAGCCATGACAAATTGACAACCGACCTAAATTTCGCCTGCAGATGGAAAACCCCCAATTCAATTTAGGGTTTCCTTCTTTCTCCACTTCCATCACTCTCACTCACTTGCATTTCTGGGGTTTTATTTGATCAATTTGATGCTTTGCTACAGATGTGTGCGTTTCTATCGTTTTCTTTAGTCGGAAATCATCTCAGTGTGTCAATTCATCAAAGTTGCGAGTTCAATTATGTCGACTCCAAAACAGTGTTGCTCAATTCAAAATTGAACGGAGTGAGCCGCAATCTTCCATAGGTGGTGGATTTGCTGCCATTATCGTTTTGTGTTAATCTCTTTCCTTTCTAAGAAGTTATCCAAAACAAGCCGTAAAAGAATGGGAAGAAAGAAGCAGCAAAAAGGGAAAAAACAAGAATTAGTGACTGCTCAAAAATCTCCAGAGCTTCGCAAATTATTAGCTACACACGATATTTTTTGCCAAAAAAATTAAAAAAAATTTTAAAAATTAAAATCAAAAAAATAACTTCCCCAAAAACCACGCATATCATGGTTACTTTACAAAAACAATCAGAAGGTACACCCGGTTGCGTGTAGCTCTACACGCAACCGGGTCAAAACTACGTCATTTTGATAGTTTTTTACCAAAAAATTAAAATAATTAATAACACAAAAATACTTACCGGATATTTTGGTATCTTTTGGCAGTTATATTAGGATATAATTTTTAAATTAAAAAATCTGCCAAATAAAAAGTCAATAGAAAAGGAAAAAGATTTAGAGAATCAATTAGAAACCTCGTTGATGTCGTCAAAAGGGGAAAATCAAAATAAAGAACATCTTCATCTCCAAAAATCGCAAATTAGGCGACACAGTTGCTCAAATTCGTAAATTTCGTATGTGTTAATCTTCATTTATTCAAGTAAGTGTGTATTGATGTTCTTTTCATGTGTAATTTAATTGTTAATTTCATTTATTTTGACAGTTTTTGATAATTTTATCTATTATTAATTGGAATTTCATGGGTTTTCTTTACACCCAAGAACAGACGTGCATCTTAATCAATGGAAGACGTAGTGTTTATCAACCAGTAATTAGACTTTGTCCTATTTTGTGTTGATTTCCTTTTCCAATTGAACATGTGCTTTTCTTCCTAGTTATGTGCTTGTAGTTGTAAATATGTACTTTTATGTGAACTGATTTTTTTTTTTGGTCATAGTTATGTGCTTGTAGTTGTAAATATGTACTTTTATGTGAAGTAAGATGTACTTTTATATATAGTAATGTGTTTTTGGTCTTCGTTATGTGCTTTTGGTTAAATGTATTTTTTTGTCTTATCATGTACTTTTACACCTTCAATGTATTTTTGTTTTACGATTTGTTTTTTTATATGCCTTTACACATGTATTGTATTTCTACTCCATATTAATTTAATACATGATACGAGAAACATGGAGTATGAATAAAACCGCAAATAAAACAATGTAAATTGTTAAAGATTTAAATGCAAATAAAAGTAACTGATTGTTTTTGTAAAGATTTGTTAAAATAATAATAGAATCTTTGACTTTTTTAATCAATAAAAATAACCGATTGATTTTGTAAAGTAACCATGATATGCGTGGTTTTGGGGGGAAGTTAGTTATGTGATTTTAATTTTTTAAAATTTTTTTAAGTTTTTTTGACAAAAAATATCAAAATGACGTAATTTTAACCCGGTCACGCAACCGGGTGCACCTAATAATTTGCGCCAAAACCTGGAAATCCAACATCTCAACTACCCACTTCGCAAAAACTCACCTTCAGCGTTCTTCTGTCACCTCGAACTCATCAAGGTGCTTTCTTACCAAGTCTTTTCGCGGTAAGTTTCGGGCCATTAATTATGGATCTATAAAGAATATTCATTTGGGTAATGACCAAGATTCGGACCGTAATTACTGTCTTGATAATGATTTTGAAGGTGATAAATCTTACTTGATTGGTTCCAGTAACGGGTTAATGGAGCCCGGATCCTCTAGAGTTTTAATAAAACTCTACAAAGTAGAGTTGTATCTAAACCATACATTTTAAAATCAATGGCTCATATTGATGAGAAAAAATAGAGGGAATTTTGGAAAGATAATATATCAACCATTGATTTTTCATTTAATGGTTGATATGCTCAAACTCTACCTTGTAGAGTTATTTTAGAAATCTAGAGGATCCAAAACTGGGTTAGTGTGCCTTAGATGGTGCTGTGTCATCGATAATGATTGCCACCATTATATTATTTATAACCCATGTCTGAATGATTATGTTAAGATCGAGGATGGCCATCATGTATACTGTACTTGGCAATTGAATTTTGGGTTTGGTTATGTTTCATCCCTGGATGATTATAAGATTGTTGCCATTGCTTTAATTAAAGAAAATCTGAATACCGAGATAGTTATCTATGTGTACTCTTTAAGGTCGAAAGAATGGACAACAAAACGTAAGGTTTATGGAGATTGGTTCTGTTTTCAAAGTTATGACTACCCTTATCTGTCATTAGGAGCTTTGGTTGAAGAAAATCTGCATTGGAATATAAGTGAGGGAGACCACAAATGCATTGGTTGGTTTGATTTGGCTAAGGATGAGTTTAAAATTATGCGTTTGCCAAACTTTGAGCTTGGGGATCAAATTAATAATGTTCAGTATGGTTTTGCTTTGTATAGTATAAATGAGTGCTTGTGTACTTGGCGACAATATTGGAATGGAAGGGTTGAGGTGTGGATGATGAGAGAATATGGAAAGTGGGGATCTTGGACCAAGATGTTTGACCGAAACTTGAGTGATGATTTGTATCATTGTTGTAAATTAGTTGGATTACAAGATTCTGGAAAGATTTTGATTATGACCCGTCATACGAATCTAGTGCTTGCTGACATGAACTGTGATCCACCTATATTTGTGCGTCTGGGGCCTATTGGCAGTGCGCGCTTCGTTGGGGGAGTAAGTCATGTTCACAGTCTTATATCACCTCTTGCCCTGTACGGCGAACAATAGAACGGATGATAGTTCAAAAGATGACATATATGGATCAGTTAGTATGTTTTAATCATTCTGGCTAGTATTGACATCTTACTTATATGGATCAGTTAGTATGTTGTTAATCTCTCTCACTAGTATTAGTATCTTTGGATCAGTTAGTATTTTGTTAATCTCTCCGATTAGTTTTTTTAGAAATGGTGAAACTTAGCTTCTTGTATGTTGAACTCTATGGCAGGATTGAGTGTTTTTAATGTATTAATTATTAAGCCTACTGGCCTATCCTTCGTGATTTTAATGTATGTTACTCGTTCTTGTTTTGGTAAGTGAATATATTTCTCTTTGTAACTTGAGTATGTTGCAATATATTCGGTTACAGTTTATCTGATTTTCTCTGTTATGAACTGCAATGAATGTGAGATGCTTTCTGGTTGCTAACTTGCTAAGCATCCTATGTCTTTTATACAAGGTTTCTGGTTACAGTAAGTTAATACAAGGTTTCTGGTTACAGTAAGTTAATACAAGGTTTCTGGTTACAGTAAGTTAATACAAGGTTTCTGGTTACAGTAAGTTAATACAAGGTTTCTGGTTACAGTAAGTTAATACAAGGTTTCTGGTTACAGTAAGTTAATACAAGGTTTCTGGTTACAGTAAGTTAATACAAGGTTTCTGGTTACAGTAAGTTAATACAAGGTTTCTGGTTACAGTAAGTTAATACAAGGTTTCTGGTTACAGTAAGTTAATACAAGGTTTCTGGTTACAGTAAGTTAATACAAGGTTTCTGGTTACAGTAAGTTAATACAAGGTTTCTGGTTACAGTAAGTTATAGGGCGCGATAACCCGAGAAGGGGGTTTAATAAGAGATAATCAAAGGGATTTTTGTGGGTAATCAGGGGAAGGGGAAAGGGGCATTGCCGAATTGGGATGTTGGTTTTCGATTATTATTATCCAATTTAACTTTATTTATACATTGAAATATTGTATGGTATTGGAAAACATCTATCTTACTATTTTAAAAAAGGAAGATTTGAATGCTACTCGTCACCACTCTAAGATCTCTTTTACTCTATATATTTTTTTACTTATATTGTAGAACTCTCCCCAAATATTTAATGGAAAAGCTTTTAAAGTAGTTAAAAACTCATAATTAATCAATGTGTGATTATTTAGTTCATTGCCCCTTTAATTATATTGACATCATTACGTAATTTGATTATAAAACTAGTGTGTTATCCGAGTTATGCCCCGGGTTGCTATTTTGAATAATATATGTTGTTCGACTTTTATTTAACAAAACAACTTGCGCGCGTAAAAGAAAATTGTTTTTATGTGTCGCGAATGGAAAAAATATATATTCAGAAACCACAAAATTAAAGTTGCTAGTTATTTCTTTAACAAAATTTAAAGTGTCTTATATAATGATAATCACTCATCTCTAAAGTTAAGTATATTTATATGGAGTAATAAAACACAACAAATACTATACTTGTCTAAGTTTGTAAGACTTATTATCATATACTTGTTATTCACATGTTTGAATATTTGTATTAACATATTTTTGTTGTAATGATACTTGCTAAATATGTGACGTGACATTATTCTAGTGCTAAAACAAAGTGACACGTGACACACATACTTTGTTATAAACGTCTTTTAATAAATATATATATATATATAGATATATACCGGGCCAAAAAACTGGAGTAATTCAAATAATATGAGTAATTGAAGTATTTTGTGAATTTGAAAAATTTGGGATGAAACCCAAAAAAAGTCTGAAAAGAAAAATGCTATTGCTGAGAATCTTTGATATTAATAGCCACCACAAGAAATGTACTCATATTTATTATTCCGTAGTTATCATTGTTTGAACCAATAACAGTGCGAAAGCCGAAGAGTCATTTTTCTTGGGACTTTGAGTTGTACACTGAGATTCTTTCTTAAGAGGAATTGTGTCAAGTACTCAAAAGAGCAATACTTTGCAACAAAAAAAATAAGAGAGCAATACCAGGGAGAATATCTGATAAGTTGGAAATAGAAAAAAGAAGAAAAAGAAATGAGGAGGTGTAGTAGGAGGGTAAGCTGGTCAGATCTACCTAAGGAGATTCTCCGATCAATTGCTCAACTCGTTGGTGAAAACACTGATGATTCAGAGGGGTGTGCAAGAACTGGTGGTGCTCAACCACCATGTCTGCATTCTTGCCTAAATTTGTTGATGAACGTCGCAATTCAGGTAATTACTTGTTCTCCTCCTCCATCCTCCTCCTCCGCCCGCGTGGTTCTGGATCTGACACTACTCCATGGATGGTCAGCATTGTTGAGAAAACCATAGGAGATATCCAACTGTACCACCCTCTTTACGGAACCCGTCTTCTACATAATCTGAATTTAGAACATTTTCAGTCATCTAGGCTTGCTTTAGCTTACCATGATTTTTGCTCAAATGGCTTTCTGCTACTGAAAAAGTCCTGTTGTTCTCAAACATATCTGTTCCAAGCTTCCGGGACTGTTCGTTGCTGTATTTATGCAATGGAGGTCGATTGGGTGGGTATCCTCCTATGGAGACGGAAAGTGAAGTACTATGGGTTGACTTATCTTGTGATTCTGCTAGAAAATTTGATGACATTGTAAACTTTGGGGGGATCTTCTATGCTTTAGATACACAAGGAAAACTATACCAAATTGCCGTTGACAAATTCACCATATTTAAAGCCCTCGACTTCCTCACTCTTCCTGCTTGTGGTCCGCCAGAAGAGGAATGCAGGAGACGGTTGGTACGATCATCAACGACTGGGAAATTGTTTCTAGTTAGGAAGATGATTCAAAAGTTGTATGTTTACGAGTTGTTTAACGTTAACAGCAGCTTATATCAATGGGTTAAAGTTCAGAGTTTTGGGGATGATAAACAAGTGTTGTTTGTGTCTAAAAACTACTGCTTCCTTGCCTCTGCTGCGGAATTTCCTGGCTGTGAACTCAGTAACTGCATAGTTTTCTCCCGCGATGCCTTCCCTCGTAGGTCTAAGAGTGGCGGCTGGAAATCGAAGGTCCTTACTAGATTTGAAGAAGAGCCTCAGGTTTACCGGTTAGGAAGTAATGACTGTTTCAAACCAGTTTCAGCTTTCCCCATCAATCTCTGGTCACCCCCGCTGTGGATTTCATCGGATCACACCCCTGCTGTCTCCTTGCCACAACCTCACAGGTAAAGTTACTGATCTCGTTAATGGTACAATTTCTTGTAGTGTGAATTATTTTGAATTTGATGAAAAGGATACTGAAAGCCGAAAAGAGACTATATTTATACTCATTCTGCATTTTCACATTAGCCGTATGTATTATTCTGTTCCTTAAATGGTTGATTAGTAGCCACTCTGTATGTAGCATGGTAAAGTTAAAAGTTCCAATTTTATTTGACCTTTGTATGTTGATTATGAAGGGGGCATATAGGAAGTAAAGACATGCCGCCGTCTGTTTCAAGCAGTGAGGAAGGTGCACCTCAACAAAGCCTTACACAGAATAGATCTGCTCCCTCACCTGAATTCAGAACAAACACTCACTCTGTATCGAGGGCTTATATAACCTCTATAACTCAGGTACTAAACTAGTCTAAGTCATTCATTCTTTGGCTACTAGATAAGAACCTAGTTTTACTGAATCACATCGTTACCTCTTTGTACATTTGACAGAGCAGCAGAAGTGAAAACTCAACAGTCAAATTTGAAGGACTTGATATAAGGTCTACTTTACTCCCGACATTGCAGAGTTTATGGTTCAAACATGGGAACTTAGTAGAAAATAGCACCATCAGTAACGGTGACATCATTGCCAGGGCATTAGAGTCGTTAGCGACTGCAGTACTCATTCTTGAAGAAAACTCAGCTCGAGCCTTGAGTGATTCTCAAGCTGATTACCTGAGCTCAACATTGTCTGACCTAAGATGTATGCAATTCAAAGTGGACTGGTTAGGTCCTTATGTAGAGAAAGCTATAGAGCTACACAAAAGTAAGCCATTGATGATGCCTTTGATGGATACTCTCGACACTCTAGGCCATTGTAAGACACGAGTTGCAGAAAGGATATCAAAGCTCCTTGAAGAACTAGCTCAACTTGATAAAATGGATGATGAACTGGAGGAAGATATGGCCAATGTGTCAAAGATGATTCCTTTTTCTGGAAATGTAGATTTGGACAAGCCTTTAGGAGCGGGTTTGTCATGAATTCTGCTCTTCTTATCTAGGTATGGATGTTGGCTAACACTTTAAATTGGCGTAATTATTCTCCTAGTGCAGTTCTTTGATGTGTACAAGATTTTTTTTTGCTCATTTTGTTTGTATTTTAAAGTAAAAGGAAGAAACGGTTATGTTATGAATGTTGATGTTGATGTTAATGTTAATCTAGTTTAGAAGGAAAGGCCAAACAAGGGATTGAGCTTGTGGAGGAAGTGGATCATGGTGTCACGTATACGAATGGTGATAAATTGTTCAAATGCTCAAGTTTTTCCAATTTTTTGCTGAATTTAATCTGTGTGAAGGTATGGGTTTTTTGGTTGAGATTTAGTTGAAGGGGATGATGATTATGTGTTATTTCTTACTGCCTCATCTTTGTTTATGATGTTGTTTTTCTTCCGTATTCTAATTACACAGAATGGAAGTCTAATTTAGTTCTTTTTGAATCGCAATATTCAAAATTTTACATTATTCTACACCTGATCAGATGCGGGCCAGGCTGGGTTCATCTGGGCTACCAGATTTTGCCCATCAGGCCGGACCAGCCGGGTCAAACTATAGGCTGAATTTTTCTTCCCAAATTTTGCAAAAATAGTGGGTTTTCTTTTTCTTTTTTTTGGCAAAAATAGTGGGTTTTCATGCCATATTCAGAGCTTTACTAAAATTCAATTTTGAGTTGCCTAAAATTCACCCACCTTTTTAATTGGGCCGGACCAGTCCACAAAAACGCCTCTAAATTTCTGCCCAAAACCTGCTACTTTCGAGACGGTTTGGGTAGGCTAGTGGGTCAGCTCTTGATGAAGGGGGCATATAGGAAGTAAAGACATGAAATATTAGAGCGCCACCTAGGATTACCATTGGTTTAAGCCAATGAAAAATAAGATTTCTAATTTATTTTTGAATTAAAAAAATCAAGTACCACGTAGATAATTAATTAGGTGCCACGTAGATATTTTGATTAATTAATCTAATATATTATATATATAAAGGAGGCATATTTGCTGAAATATTAAAGCGCCACCTAGGATTACTAATGGTTTCGGCCAATGAAAAAGAAGATTTCTAATTTATTTTTGAATTAAAAAAATCGAGTGCCACATAGATATTTAAATAGGTGCCACGTAGATATTTTAATTAAGTAATTGCTAATACATACAACTCCATCTAAAATCAAACACTCTAATAATTAAAAAATAAATCTAAAATAAAATTTATCCAAAATCAAACACTAATCTAAAATAAAATTCAATCCAAAATCAAACATTAATCCAACATTAGAGCGCCACGTAGGAAATATAATGGTTTTGACCAATGAAAAATAAGATTTCAAAATTAATTTTGAATTAAAAATCAAACACTCTAATAATTAAAAATAAATCTAAAATAAAACTCATCCAAAATCAATCACTAATCTAAAATAAAATTCATCCAAAATCAAACCCTAATCTAAAATAAAATTTAATCTAAAATCAAATACTAATCTAATATTAGAGCGCCACGTAGGTAATCTTATGCTTTCGGCCAATGAAAAATAATATTTTGAATTAAAAAAGTCGAGTGCCACGTAGATAAACAATTAGGCGCCACATAAATATTTTTATTAATTAATTATCAATATTACAAATATACAATTTCATCCAAAATCAAACACTCAAATAAATTAAAAAATAAATCTAAAATGAAATTCAATCCAAAATAAAAAATAATCTAATCTAATATATAAATATAGCAATCGGTATATATATGAGTTTTATTTTAACTGAATATATAATTTAATAAAATTCTTGCATCGCACGGGCTAAAATCTAGTTCCTAGGATAGTCGGAAATTTTGACGTCTTCTAGCTACTAGACTACTACTTACTCGTATATAGTTCTAGACTTATTGTATCGATCTCAACCCGAACACTAATAGAATTAGGTGTCCTTATTTTGTATTTATGTATAATTTATATTTATATATTCTCTCTACTATCAGTTTAATTTCACTTTCTCAGGTACTTTTCGATTTGATATACGTGTTTTTCTTAATTGCCTTGGTTGTTGTTGTAGAGCTTGATTTAAGTTGTTTATATTTGTTATCGGTTGATATTTGTAGTTAGTCAATTATTTTCAAATCTAAAATATGGGAGTATATATGAACCAATAGATGAGGAAGTGGCGCACTAGTAAATTTAAAATTATTAATATGTTGTACTACTAGATTACGTGGATGAACAAACAAATTTGTGAAAAAAGTTAAGGATTTGGAATTGTTCGGTTTGCATAATTTTGTTTCTCTTTTGGCATATTCGATTGAAACTAATTTACGATTTTTTAATAGAGCATCTATTACTATATATTAAAAGAGACACCATAAATGACACGTGTCATTTCCTGGTGCGTTTTTTTCTCGCCAAACATCACTTTTCCAAAAAAAGTGTATTTGTTTTATTTTATTTTATTCTCTACCTTTTTTATATAAACTATTTATGTTTGGAAACAAAATTTAGTTTATAAATTATTGCAATAATAAATACGATGTAATAATAATTATTCTAAATTGGTAATATTTTAGTCAAATCGCTATACTAATAATCGCTATATCACTCAGTATTTTAGTCAAATTACCATATTAGCATTTAAAATATGCACATTAGATGAATAAATTTAAACGAGTATATTAAAAATGTTATAACAATGCAATAGTTTGGGAGATAATTAGTTAAATATTTTGTGAAAAAAGTATCAAAATTCGTGCGTGCACGGAATCTAATCTAGTACTGTACTAATTATGGGTGTACTTGTTGTTTGGTTGAGTAGTTTTCAGAATGGGAGATTTGGTGCAACCGTTTGTTGTTGATGAGGTGCAAAATGCAGATAAGAAGACGTCCTTTTATGTAAAGTTGATGTGGTCAGTTATTGCGTACTTAATACTTAGGTTATGCAATGAGCTTTCACTATATGGAATTCACTCCACGGTTTGGGCTGATCCGTTCCCTTGGATGTCTGTCATCTTTACTGTTTCCAGTCGTAGAAACATCATGTATCTTGTCCTGGCTTCCAGTGTCGCCTTCCCCCTTGCCATGTCTATGTTGGTGATGGAACTATTGCTTTGGTTTAATATTCTTCAACTTGACAAAGACGTCGAAGAGGACCGTGCACTTTGGTAAGTGATATGCTTCATCTGTTTTATACTCCCTCCGTCCCGAAATACTCGACCTGTTTTCCTTATCGGGCCGTCCCTTAATACTTGATCTGTTTCTAAAAATGAAAATATTCTAACAATATTATATTATTTCTCACTCCACCCCTATTAACCCACCTACCCCCTACTCCATACAAAAAATAATTAAAAATTCAAACTCTACTCTCCCCCAACCCCACCCCTTTACATATTTCCCACTAACTACATTAAAATAATACCCCACTATCAACTACTACCTATTAAATTAAATAAGTCAATTCAAGTCCCTTAAACTCTGTGTCGGTCAAACCGGGTCGAGTATTCCGGGACGAAGGGAGTAATGATGATCCAATGACCCAATTTAGAATTTTGACACTATTTAGAAAAAAAATCCTAAATTATTTTCAATACATAAGAAAAAATGTATTTATGTGAAGGTCTGATTTGTCTCAATGAATATTTTAATAATATCAAAATTTTACGGAATATAATTTTTACTAATCTAAAACACTAAAATTAGAGATATATAAAAGTTATAAAATGTGCATAAGTAAACGTGAAAATTAGAAATCAGAACATCATTATGGTAGTATATTGATTTACTACACTATTTGGTTTTGTATCCTATTCTTTTTCTGAATCTGAATCTACATGTATGATGTTCTGAATCTACAAGTGGAGTATTGGGCTTGGTGGGCTAGTATTGAGTTTGTAATATGGCTATTATGAATATGGCTTGAATATTTTTCTCATATTTCTCCCCAAAACACATGTTCATGAGAATAGATGATCTTATTGTATTTCGTAGGGGTAGATTAACTTTGAATCCCAATCATAGTGGGGGTTAATATTATCCTAAGGACAAAGATTAACTCAGCTCGTCCTAATTTAGTTTCTGTATTTTCGTTTCATGATTCAAAGTATAGTTTCTAACACTATATTGACTTATTTTGTTCTAATCATGATTAGGAATTATGCACAGAAGGTGTTGGGAATTCTGATAACTATTGGTATGGCTGTAGCATGTGTTCTTTGTGGGATGTATGGAAGTGTTGACGAGCTCGGTGTTGGCAACGCAATTCTTAAAGTTGTTCAACAGTGCTTTGGTGGAATCATTGTCATCTTCCTGGTAGAATTTGAAAAGAGATACGATATTTTCTGACAAACTATCTAAATGAAACCTGAAATCAATGTAACTAGCTAGGAAAATTTCACTTCTTTCTACTTATTGTGTAGAGGTTTAATTTCGAAATTCTCTTATGAACATAGTATTAACTTTTTTTTTCAATTAACTAGTACTACGTACTACGTAATTCTTTCTACACGGAGTAACAAAATGTACTATGCATTCCATAATCGCATTAAAATTAGAATAAATAAGGGTCAAACTCACTCATGCCTCCTGTGAATATGTTTTCGCGAATGTTTGTTATGTCCGTAGCTTGTGTATTCACTCGATATCCTATATCACAAAGGTACATAGTTACCAACATAATTGTTTATACAAATTTCGTCTAAGGGGCAACATTTGACTTGGGCCAATCTCACTCAAGCCTTCTGCGCGCGAATATTCACTTTGACCCTATTTTATTTATAGTATTTGAAAATAAGTGTTACCATATAATATATTGTTGCCTTCGTCTTATTATATATTTAGAAAATGTTAATATTTTATAACTTTATATAATTAAAGATATTAATAGTCAAAGTTGTACATTGACAAGCGTGTCCAGTCGAAACGTTACGAGTATTCCGGGACGGAGGGAGTACATAATTCGTGTACCACTTGATTGGTAAGCGTACCAAACACTCGAATGCAGGCACCATGGACAATTGGACATGAATCACTATGGATTTAATAATAGTCCAATCCTACCCTAATTACCATAATAACCTTTATACCCTATACAAACAAATTTATTCACGAACAACTATAAAACCCTAAACGGCTAAACCTAAACCTAAACCTAAACCTAAATTCTAAAAGCAAATCAAAGATTCAAAGCAAAGTACGTAACTATGGCGAGAAGAAGAGGAGGAAGAAGGAAAGGAAGAAAGCCAAGACGAAGGAAATCAAAAGTAAAACATCTCCCAAATGATGTTTTACTCGAAATCTTCCACAAATTACCCTTCAAAACCGCGATTCGATCCAAGTTAGTATGCAAATAATGTTGCGATTTAATACAATAAACGGATTTTTCATGAAATACCCCTCAATTTTCACGAAATTCACCAAATGCCCCTCACCTTTAACATAATACCCAAACTACCCTTACTAATGACGCGCCGTTAGTCCTCCGTTAGCCTACTTTCTAATTCACCAAATGCCCCTATGTTGTAAATTATTTCACCAAATACCTCTAAATTAAAAAATAAATCACCAAATGCCCAAATCTAAAATTTACCTTTTTAAAGCCCAACGGATAGTTTTTGGAATTGAAAAATAGCCGTTGCTTAGCCGTTGCTTATTGTTTTTATAAAATATTTTCCAACTCAAAACAAAGGAATTACCAAGATATTACCGCCACCGTGATAAAGGCTAAGACTATTTACCAGAATTACGCAGCGAAATTAACTAACTTTCAAAACATATTAAATAGTTAATGGCCATTAAAACAAACTGGAACCACTAAGGCCCAAAACCAAAATATTAAATATTTCAAAATCCATTAACCAAAAATAGTACTAATAACGATAGTAGTCATGACTATAAATAGAGTTTATGAAATACGGAAGATTAAACTCTCAACACGAATCCCATGATAACTTCTCCCGCAAGTTATCTCTACAAACCTGCTTTATTAAAATTCTACTCCCCAACAACGCAAATGCAATTGATGGATCATCATAGGCACTACTACAAAAAGCGTGATATCTCGACGTTGTAGCCTCGACGATGTGGTAGGCTGTCAACGTGAAATATTGTTTCGCGTTATTTCTCGACGGGGTTTGATGTCTATGTAATTTCTCAACATGGAAAAGCGTCGAGGAATCAGATAGATGTCACATGTGGCGCACGTGATCTTAAAAAGTGGCAGCGGGTTTCCTTTATTCAATATTTGGGGAAAAGAAAACCGCTCCCGATAAACCCTAAAATTGTTTCTCAACTTCCCACTCACCACCTCCATCTCTTTCACTCACCTCTTCTTCTAAGGAGTTGTAAGTTCAACTTCACAAATTGTTTCCCCTTGCCGTTTGTATTTGTTTTCTATCTACCTCTTTCCCTTTCGATTTTCCCATATTTTGGGTTCAAATTGTGTAATTTGGGATTTACGTTTCTATTTGGCTGAATCGGAGACTCAAGAAATATGGATAGGTCAGATTTCAGTTATCAATTTCGATATATTTTATTCAAATTTGGTCTTATGAATTTAGGTTTTTCTAATTGCCTTAAAACATTTTTGTTTGGTGGAATGGATGTTAATTGATGAAAATCAAAGATAAATTCGTGGGACTCAGATCCTGGTTCCAAGCTCCCGTTCAACGTTCATGATTTCGGAGATACCTAATTCTCTCATAGGTCAGGTCAGTTCACAATTACAATCCCATTAATTTATGTTTTTATGCCTTTTGTTGGTGAAGCAATCTAGGTCTAGTCTCACTTTCTTGTTAGAAAATTTGAATCCGGTTTTTATTTTTTGATTGTCGGGGTTTGATAATTCGAGAATCGCAATGGTGGTTTATTGATCCGTGTGAATAAATCTGGAATTTGAGGTTTTAATCAACATTGAAATATACGTTTGAGTTTGTTTTAATTTATTTTTTACAATAGTCCATCCCCTTCTTTATCATTGTAGTATTTTCCAGTACAAGAATTTTTATTTTTGTTTCTTTTTTGGTTATTATATGCCAAGGACTTCTTAATTCATAATTTTAGAATACAGGGTAGAACTTTTTTTTAACTTGTATCATTGTATGTGATTTTGGGTGCAGCCATGAGGCATTTAGTATTTCCGTTGAACTTCCTTCTATTTATGGTTTGGAAACAGAAGTCTAGTTGAAGTTATATCATGTTTGAATGATGATTATATTGAGTAATTCTAAATTGTTATTCTATGTTTTTTACTCCTGGGGTTTGCTGACCATTTTAGGCACAAAGAAACCTTCACTAATATTTTCAGTTCTAAAGTATCAAGCATCAAGCAAATAACTTGACCATTTTCAACTTTTTGTTTGCTATGAATTACTATATACAATTCAATGCATTTCGAATATACTACCATGTACTATTCGTTCTATTCAGCAGAAAGAACAAGGTTTGGGTTGTACATATCTAATCCCATATACTCTACCTTTGGAATGAGACTCATGACATGCATTGTGTAAGATAGCCTAATCGACCAACTTTTTGTTCATCGAAAAAAAAATTCAAGAGCTTTTCCATCTCTCTTCCTCCACACTGCAGTCGATCTGAGAAACTGAACACGATCTTGGAGCATCCAAATTTCAACGAGCTTCAATATTTTCTCAGATCCGAACCAGAAGAAACTATGGCATATGCTTATTCTCAACCTTGAAAAGTTCATTGCTCTAGCCATTTTATAGGTCTGTAATAGCTTCAATCTCTGATATTGTGATGTTATTTCCGATTTTGCTTGAACTTCATGTTTATTTTGCTGCGATTGTGTTGCGTTTTCTTGTTTGCTATGGATTTCAAGGAATTTAGGTTTTTTTTTTACTTGTACGATTATGTGTTGTGAGATTAGGGTTTTGAGGGATCGATCTTCGAGGATTTGAGCGGAATTAGGATTTCACATTGGTTTTATATGTTTTAGAGTACAAAGGTAATTGAGGAACTAGTCAAAATATGATTAAATTTGGTTTATTTGTCTATTTCTTCAGCGAAATTGGGTCTATGTAAATGCAAGAACTATTGTTGTAATGTGATTAGTCATGCTTGACTTTGTTAGTTTCTTTGTTTGATTTGAAGTCTACTGATTCCGTATTGCTACTGGTTCTACAAATGTTGGATTTGTACCCAGCTTGAATCAAATGGAACTGTCTTGTTGTATTCTCTAATGGTGTAATGAGTCTGAGTGCTACATTGAAAAAAAATCTGTGTTCTTTGATAATTTACAGGTAATGTATTTTCTCTTAAAACTTCTAGTATTGGTTTCTTTGTTGCAGTCATTTTTACACTCTGTTTTTATTTTCTGCTAACATTGTTTGCTGTCATTTGCAGGTTCTCCGAATTTGGAGGTCCAGTTCACGAGCGACCTGTTGAAGATTTGGCTTTTGCAGTTGCCCGTTTCATACAAAGCGGTGGTTCATACATTTACTATTACATGGTTAGTAGTTGTTTATGAGCATCCTCTTATTGTTTTTGTTATTGACATTAGAAGGTTAATGTCTGGCCCTTTTGCTTTCTGATGTTGTTCACTTCTACTGACAGTACCATGGTGGAACCAACTTTAAACGAACAGCTGGCGTACCATTCGTTACAACTAGTTATGATTATGATGCCCCAATTGATGAATATGGTAAGAATTTGATCTTGCATATTTGTGTTTTGTGGAAGTAGTGGTTTTTAATAACATTGAAATCTAAGATTGAGTTTGTTTAATTATTTTTTATGATAGTCCTGTTGCGTGTTTCTGTCTTGTTTGGCCTGCTGCTGCACTGCTGTTTCTGCAGGTGTTTGGTGTTGTTTTCAGCTGCACAGGTGCTGCTTCTTGCTGTTGCAGGGTGTGGGTTGTGCTCCTGATGTGTGCAGGCTGTTCTGCAGGGAGTCCAGGTGCGTGCTGCAGTCAGGTCTACAGGGAGTGTGGTGTTCGATTGCTGCTGTGTGTAATCTTATGTTGCGTACCCTTTTATTGCATTTGTTGTGTTTGGTTGTTAGGGAGTGGTCTGTACTCCTCTAACTTTTTCTGCTGTTTCGTTTAGATACTTTTGTTCATACCTTTTGGTATTAAATTTGTGTTTTGGAGATATATAGCTAGCTAATTTAATAGTTTGGACATGTGTAAACTTAATTTGACGATATGATATGACGATTTGGAGCGAGCTAATACGTATTATTATATATATATATATATATATATATATATATATATATATATATATATATATATATATATATATATATATATATATATATATATATATATATAGATTAATATATGAACGATTAAAAAAAATATTAAATTAAATTCTCGACTCTATAAAGTGTCAAAAATGATTCGCGCAAAAGTTGTTGGTAAACCCGCAAAAATTATTACTACGCAGATGACCGTCGAAAAATATATAGCTACACCAAACCCCGTCGAGATTCTCGACGCAGAAAGGCGCCAAAAATTATCTGTAGACGACAAACACCGTCGACATTTTCGACGCGGTAGGGCGTCGAGAATTTCTCTACGGCCAAATTCTCGACGCTGTCGTTGGGCGTCGAGAAAAATTTTCTCGACGCTTTTGGGCGTCGAAAAATAGCCAAAAAAGCGTCGAAAAATGACGCATTTTGTAGTAGTGAGGGTCATTAAGGCAAATGCCATGACCAGAAGACATGAAACACGAAGTCAGCAAAAGCTGAGTACTTACAAGAATATAGTGAAACAAAACAATAAACATGCATCACTCACTAAGTACTAATCAACATGCAAAAGCCATTTAATAGATAACAAGTTGTAATATCCCGAAATTTTAAATTCGATTTATTAAAATTAAAAATATTTATTAACTTGATTTCGTTAAATTACGAATAATCGAATTTCGTTATTTTAATCGTTTTTACGATTTATTTTCAACGATAAATTTATAAACTGAAATTATTTATTTTTCGTTAACGATAGTTTTTAAGAAATTATTTTAAATAAACATTTATATTTTTAGCAATTTCTGAAAATCACAAACAATTTCTGAATTTTGCCAAAATTGTGAATATATTATTAAAAAAAAAAAAAAAAAAGGGGAAAAATTTCTGCTTTATTTCCCTTGCTCTCCACGCATGAACCAAGAAGTTTTTACTTCCTCTCCTTCCCTCAAATCAGTCCATGTTCAATTTCTTGAGCCCCAAGGCCTTCCCCCTTCTAGAATCCTTTCAAAAATTACAAAATCCCTTCAATTTCTGATAAATTTCAATACCAAAATCAATCCACAAAACTGAAAACAATTCTTCCTTGTTCTTCCTTAATCCGAACCACCACCACCTCAGGAAGCCACCACCACCACCGTCCACCGTCACCCACCTTCACCACCTATCAGTCGCAAACGCCCCCAGCCACCCAGACCACCATCCACCACCACACACACACCCGCACGAACCCCCTGCCCTCCCCTGCCTTTCTTCCCCTCCTTTCCTTCGCGGCACCACCGACCCCACGCCACCACCACAACCACCACACCACCAGCACCACTCTACTCCTCCGACCACCATCAACAACCACGTCCACCAAACCACCGCCCAGAACCACCCCGTCGGCCTCCCTCTCCCTCGCACCTTCCCCTCCCCTGCTTCCCTTGTTTCGCACCACCACCCCTTCCCCTTTTCGCAACTCCCCCGCCCTCAGCCACCATTAAACACCACCGCGCTCCGCCTGCTCGCACCGCCCCACCAAGCCTGACCACCCGAGCAACCCGAGCCAACCGCCACCTTCTTCCTTCTCCTCTCCTCTCTTCGTGCCCCCTCCCCTGTTTCTTGCGTTCCCTTTCCCAGAAACCCAAAGTAACCAAAATTAGATTTTTAAAGATTTAATTTTATTTTCCTTCAACCCATATTAAATTGGGCCAACTAACCATTTGGACCTTTGGTAAGACCAATCTGAATTTTCAGATTTTAAATTTAGCAATATTTATGTTTTAATAATTTTTATGATATAATTATTTACTAATAAATTGTTATTATTTTTCAAGTTTAATTATCAAATATCGATTTTACTAAAATAAATTATCTTGGATTAACAAAAACGAAATTTAAATAAGATTTTCATGAAAACCGGTTTATGAAATAAATATATATTTCGAATTAAATTTCGATTAATAATATTTTCATTAAATTATGAAATTATATTTATATTAAAATTCGTTATTTATAAAATTCTTGACTTATAAAGGTTATGATTTATAAAAATATTGATTTTAAATTATTTATCGATTTGGTACTAATTCAAGGATTTAATATTTTGAAAGAAATTGGACTCGGAGCTCAGGACGAACGAACCAAGGAAAACAAAACCCTTAGCAAATCGCGGAAGTGAGGTAACGGCTATTGCTAGTACCCGCAATCCCCTTATAAATGTATTATGAAATTATGACGTTATGATTGAATTTATGAATTAAATGTTTTGATGTGTTTTATGGATTGTGGGATGAAATATGATTTGATTAAATTGTTTCCTATAATATGATTTGATTGAGTTTTCTCGTAAAATGATGTTTATGCAATGCTATGAAAGAATTGATGTTTTATGGATCCCAGGATCTAAATGATGTTTTATGATCTAAAAAGAGTTATGTTATTTCAACTGAAATACAAGCCAAGGCTTGGTAAAATTACATACAACATGATAAATGAAAGTGAAAGACCTGGTTTGTCTGGCAGTATATAAACTACCATCTTCCTATCTATCGGTCATGCATGCACCACGGACACCTGTCCACCCATGGATTACGAGACCAGGATCCCATGGTTTATGAGCCCAGGCTCAGGGCCCAGGCCCATGTTACGATGATGAGCCCAGACTCAGGGCCCAGGCCCAGTGGAGAATTCCTTCACGGTTCGTACTTGCCGACAACTAGCATGTTAATTTAAAGTTTATGAATGATGTTTTCATTAAAAGTTTATGAATGAATTAAATATGATGTTTTATTAAATATTTTACCTATTCTATTCTCCCTGCGTTATTAAATAAAATGAATTGAAATGAATTTACGCTGCTAGAATAGTTCGTTACTGAGTCTTCGGCTCACCGTTTTTGTTTTCTGTTTTAGGTACTGATGGGGACGATGGACACGAGTAGTGGCGAGAAATTTCACTTTAATATTATCCACCTAGCTTATGCTTACAGTTTTAATAGTTTAATAGTTTTAATTAAAGACTTTTAGTAAGTTATGTACTTCCATTTTGATAATATAAAGGATTATATATATATTTTGGAGTATTTAATAGCATATGATTGATGTTTGCCTTGTAATTTCCAAAAAGGAAGTTACGGCAGGTAATGTCCCGACCAATTAGGTTAATTCCGCTGCTAATTATGCTTTAATAATTGAATTAGAGGTCGAGGCGTTACACAAGTAAATCATGAATACAAGACTCGACTCTTGACTCGACTCTTGACTCACAATTTAATTAGAATAAGTTTCGAACGGGCCAAAAGAATATTCCATAAAGGAAGGGTGTTGGGAGCCAACCATACACCAAATAATAAATAATAAATATCAGACCATACCGAGTGTCGGGCCATACCGACGGAATTCCAGCGCATAATATGAATTAAACAACGTCTTGTATCATTAGTAGGAGATCAAGCTTTCCGACAAGTCTCCCTCCATTGTTCATACTCAAGGTATATACGTTCCAAGAGTTTTGAAGCTTGCTCTGGTTGCACTTTACGTTTATTAATATTTTATTAAGGCGAACTCAAGACTCAACAGACAAACACAAGTACAATTAATAAACAACAACCAAACAATCTTATTTTAATGCTTTAGGACTTGTGATCAACAAAGCAAGACATTGTGAAATTACTACCAGGTTCCTTCTCACAAAAGTGAGATTCCACATCATGCCCATTAACATGAGGGTTGTTCCCTTGCACGAAAAATCCTAATTCTATTCATATAATATTCCCAATTGAACCCTACATGTGCGGTGGTTTACGTGAGAGAACCCTTCACATATGGTAAAATAATAGTACAACGTGGTACGAATAATTGGCTCAAAAGTATGCTAGACATCCCGTACAATAGCATAACAATAAATAATTCATCCCTTGCATGTGAAACCAAACTATACATGCATATATATTGAACAACATGATTGACAATGAAATTCATACTCATAATAATCCCAACATGCTTGTTCAACCAATAATTCAATAATTCCAATATAATAATTCACATGATCTTTCACCGAAACAAATATTAATCCACATAATATAATTCACATCAACAACAATCATGTAATGTCCTTGACAAAAAGTGTGGTCGCCCTAAACTTGTACGTACCTGGAATACCTAAGTACGGGGCCACTGTGCGAATCACGACTCAAAGCTAGAAATCAACTCCTATAATTAAAATAATAAAACTTAATTATTAATCATGTTTACTAAATTTCCAGCAACTATTTAAGACTCTAAAACCTTTGTTTTGATTAGAAATTAATCGTTCTTTAACAATCTAATAGTCTCAAATGGTCAATTAAAGTCCTAGTACCAAAAACATTGACTTTTGGCCTTTAAAATCATTAAAAATTAATACTTTACGGCCTTATATTAAATATGAAAATTAAGATTGATTCCCATAATTTAAATCATCATTAAATATGTAAATCAATTGCCTATACAGTTGGGATTAAAACCCTATTAATAAACAATCATAAAAACTACGGATTTTTCATGACATACCCCTCAATTTTCACGAAATTCACCAAATGCCCCTCAACTTTCAGAAATTCACCAAATGCCCCTCACCTTTAATATAATACCCAAACTACCCTTACTAATGACACGCCGTTAGTCCGCCGTTAGCCTACTTTTCTAATTCACCAAATTCCCCTACAATGTAACTTATTTTACCAAATACCCCTATTTTAAAATATAATTCACCAAATGCCCAAATGTAAAAATTACCTTTTTAAAGCCCAACGGCTAGTTTTTGGGCATGTGTATGTCGACCGAAAAGATGGAACAATCCTTGTCGGCTGGTGTTACGGGGGAGGAAATTGATGAAGCAGGTTCTCCGTGCTAATTTGTTGGTGGCGTTTCTGGGTTTTCTCCGGCTAACAATTGTCCATTGGTTGGGGTTGGGGTTTGGTTGGGGTTGGGTTCTCTCTCTCCATTTTTTTTAAGACAAGTGAGAGTCTTTTTATTATTAGATGCGAATACAACATTAGTTTACACCATAACTGAGCTTAATCATAGTTTAGGGAAGTTGCTGTCAAAAATCCGTAGCTCTAGCGACAACCACATGTCCATAATAGGACTAGACATCGAAAGACACTACTGTCAAGATGACACCAAACACCAACTTGCTGAAAAAGTTGCCATAGTGAAGCTGTGTTTCTTCGACAATTGCTTGATTATCCAGTTGTTGCGGATTAATAAACCTATTTGTTCACTGGCCTAGTTCTTCCAAAGACAAGAGCTTACCTTTGTTGCTGTTAAAATGAACAACTGTCTTAAAGCGTTGAACAGAGATTATGGGATTCAATGCAGGAATGCTTTTGATTTGGGTGAATTGGTTGTAACTGTTAAACAGGATAAAAAACAGACCAATGAAAAGTTCAAAACATTTGGATTGCAATATTTGACGAATCTATTTACATCGGGTAAAGAATTGTTTTTGTACGTGCTTAAAGGTCCTGCAGCACCTCTAGGAAGTTGGGGTGCTACTATGTTGTCTTTAGAACAAATTGAAGCAGCTACTCGTGATGCTTACTTGTGCTGCCTTGTTGCGTATTTCTCTTGTTAATTACTCCATATTTGGGAACTAAAGTGCTTCCTCATGAAATTGTAATCAATCTAGCATTTCTGCTGCTAATAGTTTCAGATGTGTCAGAAATAAAGTGTACTAAAAATATCAGCAACAGATTAAGCATATTCAACACACAAAGAAACATCACTTATCAAACTAGATTAAGCATATTCACCATTCAAAAACATCATAATTATCATATTCACCATTCAAAAATAACTTCATATAGTGACAGATATACTGAAACAATATGTAGTATGGATCAAAAACATCATAATTAAGCATATTCGCCATTGTTGCTTGTATCACACTTGTAGTATACCCTTTGTGGATTGAGTGTTGTATCGGAGCTACGAATGACAAATTTCCTCCCACGATAACAGATTTTATTTGGGACTCTAACATATGTGGACTCATTATGTGTGGATAATGATTTTGAATGATAACTCATGACACAAAATGAGATGAAACTACAACAAAAAAATTTGGTGACTAAATAAACACTCAGAACAGGGTTATTTATATTAAAACAATAAGCTACGGCTATTTTTCAATCCCAAAAAACTAGCCGTTGGGCTTTAAAAAGGTAATTTTTACATTTGGGCATTTGGTGAATTATATTTTAAAACAGGGGTATTTGGTGAAATAAGTTACATTGTAGGGGCATTTGGTGAATTAGAAAAGTAGGCTAACGGCGGACTAACGGCGCGTCATTAGTAAGGGTAGTTTGGGTATTATATTAAAGGTGAGGGGCATTTGGTGAATTTCTGAAAGTTGAGGGGCATTTGGTGAATTTCGTGAAAATTGAGGGGTATTTCATGAAAAATCCGTAAAAACTATGTTTTGGTAATAAAAATTGCCACTTTATTATTTTATTAAATCTGAAAATAATAACTCTTCTAATTAAAATCAACCTCATGAATTCAAATACGAAAAACATCATAATACGGTGTTCATAACCGTTCCCAACAATTTAAATAATCCAAAACAATAATAGTAATTTAATAATTTAAAAACGGAATTTGGAAAAGGTTAAAAGTATACGGAGTATGAACAATCAACAACAACAACAACACACACAACACAATTGTGTTGCGTGTGGGCAGCGGCACAAGGCAGCGGCGACAGGCAAGGATCGGGGCTGGGCTGTGCATGGACGAAAACGAGAGAGGAGAGGAAAAAGTGAAGTGCTGCAGCAGGAATTTAGAACGCACATAACTTTTAACCTATAACTCGGAATCGATCGATTCTTGATGCAAAGTTCATGAACATTTCGAGATCTACAACTTTAAAGTAGAAACATTTTTTCTGAAAACGAACGGAAGTAGGAGAAAAACGGCCGAAAAGAAGTTCGACGAAAGAAAGAGGAATTTAGGGTTAGGGTTTTACTTTTAGGTTTAATGAATAAAGTGAGATATTTTGAGGGTGAGCACATATATTTATAGGGTTAGGAAACTCAAAGATTGGCTAGGGTTTAGGATTCCCTCTCGGGCTTCATTAAACATAAGATGGGCTTGCTTAGTTTGTTTGGACTTGAACTTGGAATTGGATTGGGCTAGATTAATTTAAAATCGTTTTACTTTTGAAACCCAATTAAATTCCCAACTTGAAATAATAAATTCGTTTGGTAATTAATTAAAATAATAAATATTCTAATTAATTAAAAATACATTTAAATAATATTTAAATGGGATTTAAATTCTAAAAATCATAAAAATACTTTATAAATATAATAAAATTTATTTATAAATATAGAAAAATACGAGGTATTACAACTTAGTCAACAAACACAATTTTAATCTTAATAAATAAGAATATATATAAGCATTTGAATATTACAAAATGAACATCATCATGCATTCGATCATATGAACCTCGAAAAAAATATAGATCTAAACAATAAACAACATTTTAGATCTTTTTTGGGAAAAAAAGTTGGCAAGAAAATTGAGATGTCAACCAAATTTTATTTTAAATCACTTACATATTAACAAAATCAATTTTAAGAAAAATAAAATATTATACACAACAAAATGAACATTTTATTCTCATAATATGAACATTATAAAGTTCCATAACTTAATAAACAATTATGTATATAATCTTCATAATAAAATGATATGAACATCCAAGCCCCTCCCAATTGCATCCAAGCCCCTCCCAATGGCGGAAAATGTTATGTAACAACCAAGCCCCTCCCAATTGCATCTTCATTTCATGCATGGTTGGCCATCTTGGGACGGTTGAGTACTTGTGATAACTTACTTAAAATTGGTTTGTATTTTGATCCTTTATGTTGTTTGTGCTCAAGGGACAATGAGTCCATTTCTCATTTGTTCTTTGCGTGTGAGTTTTCTGGACGTGTTTGGAGTAGTGTCTTGCAGTGTCTTGGAGAGCATAGGCGGGTGATGGATTGGAATGGTGAATTTCAGTTCATCTTGCAACACAAGACTAACTCTGCAAAACACAACTTGTATCGATTGGCTGTTTCTATCACGATTTATTTTCTCTGGCAAGAACGGAACAAGAGGAAGTTTCAGCAGATTTCGAGAACGGATACAGAGATTGTGAGACATTTTCTAGTTATGGCTTACACTAGGTGTTATAGTGTAAAGAAACTAGGTGTTGTTGTTCCTTCTTAGTGTTTTTTTGGGTGTTTGCCTGTGGGCTTTCTTGTTTTTTATGAGTTTGTGTTGTGCTGGACCTGTTGGTCTTGGCTGTAGTTTGTATGTAGTTTGGACGTTTTCTCGCCTTTTGGTAATAAAATCTACTATTTACCAAAAAAAAAAATGATATGAACATCAGAATCTTACAAAATGAACATAATTATATATAAATATAAACATTTTGAAAAATCTGGATCTGAACATAAAAATTTCTAGATACGATTTTTGAAGAAATTTTGCAAGAAAATGGAGAGAGAATATGGAGATTCAACCAGAAAATTTCTAAATCACATAAAAATTTATGTGCGCACAAATGTATAACATAAAAGGAAAAATCTATTGAGTTATCAAAGACATGCTTCTAATCAACATGTAAATTCAATCAAAAATCACAAAAAAAATAAAAGAAGGAAATTAACAGCAAAAAAAGGAGAAAATAAGTTTACCGCTAGTGAATGATAAGGCGCAAATGCAAACGAATTTTCCGATTGACATTGTTACTTGAGAAAAAAATCACGTAAAAATGAGGAGAGAGAAACTTTTGGGGTGAGAGAAATTGAGGAGAGAGAAACTTTGAGGGGAGATAAAACAAAAATGAGAGATTTCTGGTTTTTGAAAAATTTATATGCAATTTTTTTTTAAAGAAAGCACATGCCTATATAGCTTTTTTATTTTCTTTGGGAGGGGGTACACCAATAGATGGCTATACCCTGGTATAGCCATTAGAGATATTACAATATTAGATTATGTGATACGGCTAGCCAAATAAAATGGTCCTTCCCTAAAAAAAAAATGGGCCTAAAACTTAGAGAATCAAGGAGTGATAAATCTAAGGGGGCGTTTGGTTGGGGCCTGGGGGGTAATAATCAAGGGAATGAGAAGGGGAATAGGAGGATATCATTCCCTTTATTGTTGTTTGTTATGCCTATTTCTTCATTCCTTTTACCCCTTTTCTTTATTTACTTCACCCCAAAATCCTCTACACTCATACCCCACCCCCTCCACACACTTTTCCGTTCCTTTCCCCCTTCACTTCCCCACCCCCTCTCTCTCTCATCTAACCCTAGATTTTCAACCCACAACCAGACCACTACCCCCATAGCCGCCGCCGCCGGACCGGTCCACCGCCGCTTTGACTTCCTGCTCCGGGAGATCCACCACCTCCGTCGCCGCCCGAACTTCACCATTAATGGCTTCACCATCGTCGCTCGAGCTTCACCATTAATGGCGACTTCGAGCTTCATCCACACAACTCATCATGGCTTTAAATAGTCAAATTAGACCATAAAAACTCCAGATGTAGAGTTTTTATGGTCGAATTAGACCATTATAACCTCACATTTGCCCATGAAAATGTGAGAAAAGGAAGGGGAAGGAGGTGGCGGCGAGGGAGAAGAGGCGGCGAGGCCGTCGGTTTCTCTTCTTTGGTTTCTCCTACGCTGGGTTTTCTTGATCTGGTTTTTCTGGTTCTCTCCTCTTCATTCTTCTCCACCCTCTTTGTTACCCCCAAACAATATTCTAAATCAAAGGGATTCATTCCATTCTCTTTCTTTCCCTTTGTTGATTCCATTCCCTTAACCCTCTGCGAACCAAACACTCCCTAATCCTAACACTTATAAAGCTTCATACTTTGATTACACCCAATAGTGCATTTACGTGCATGCCCTTCATTTCATTCTTTGTTTTATTTTGTCTTATTCTTAACAATAGAGCATTTACGGTTTCACCCTTCCATTGCTATACAAAATGTATTGTTTTATTTGGGTATAATTTCCTATATATTGTACCTTCGAACTATCAATTAAAACGCATATGGTTTCTATTTCCTGTTACATGTAAATCCAACATCTAACTTTAACATATCATTTCTAACATTTACCATAAATGGTAAGTTCTTAGCTTTTAAGTAACATTTTTACAAAAAAAAATTTGTATACCTTGGGGGATCGTGCGCGCTAGCGCACGATCCAACAACTAGTAAAAATTAAGTGTGTATTCGGAGAGAAGTCTTGCAAAAAATAATTTGCACTGCTTGCTAATACTTTTTTTTCGGTTTGAGATCCTCTAGTTGTTGAATAACTCTACAATGTAGAGTTGTTGAAATCTCTATCGTCTATTGAAATACCGAGTGTCCGTTTTGATATCTATTGAAAAAATAAACTTTATAACTAGATTATTGCAAAGTCATTCAACACTAAGTAACAACATTAGCACATGATTTTGACTACATTACTAATTAAGTTACAGTTTACTCAAATTATACTTTGATTATCCTTTAGGATTTTGAGCTCTTGAAAAAAAAAAAAATTGGGAAAAACTTAAAAAAAAGGTTTATCGGATCGTTGTCGGGTACCTAGTATTTGTAAACGATATCCGTAACCATATCCAATAACCGAATTTCGGAACGAGTACCAATTTTTTTAGAGCCGGCAATCTCAACCGAACCCAATGGATATCCATCCACCCGATGCGAATTATACGGACGGATGATGTATGGATTGAATGACGGGTGGATCGGATATGGATGAAGGTGCATCCAACCCACCACCCGATCCATCAACCTATTGCATTAGTTGTATGATTTAATTTATCATCATTTACTTTCATAATATATTAATTATTGTAAATAAAACTATACTAGACATAAGCGTAACACAAAAAATTGTGTTCCCTTACTAGGATATATAACACAATGATAAATCTAAAGCTTTGTAAAAGTCATGCTATGGTTTTTCAAAAAGAAAAAATGGTCATGTGTATTATATGTGGACTAATGATTCCTAATTGCAATATGTGTCACTTTAAGTTGTTTTTATATATATTCAAATATATTTAACCCTATTCACACCCGACCCACCCGAATCACCCGTGGATGATGGATGGATCGAATGTGGATGAAGAATTTTACGGATGATGGATGGGTTGGATGACGGATAAAATGTCATAGAAGGATGCGGATTGAGCCTCACCAAATCCAACCTCGATCCATTGCGACCCCTAATTTTTTTTTAGATCGGATACCGGATCGGGTTTGGGGTTTTTCGGATAGTTTTACACTTTTACTCGGCCCTATCAGCAGTACGGGTCTCATAAGTCTATAATGAGTGTTGTAAAAAAAAAAAGTCTTTAATGAGTTGTTTCGGAAGTTTCCTCCTCTGGGCCTGGTCCACAGTATTTTGTGTGGACCGGGTATATTTATGAATTTTATATTTCCCCAACTCCTTTCACAGTCTCACCCTTCCCATATCCTCCTCGTCGATTCTGAGATTCTCGCTCTAGCTTTCTCTCTCTACTTTGGATTAATTCCACTTTCTCAGGTACGCTTCGATTGCCTTCGTTGTTCTTCATTAATTGCCTTCGTTGTTGTTTAGAGCTTGATTCAAATTGTTCGGTTGATATTTGTAGGTAATCAGTCCTTTAATTAATTAGTAGATTACGTTTCATGAATAAACCAAATTTGCAAAAAAGTTAAGGTAGTGTTTGGAAACTTGGAATTCATTTGAAATACATGAATTGAAATCTGGAAGTTGAAATTCTGAATTTTGAATTACAAATGAAGTGTTTGGGAAACATTATTAAAAAAATGGAAGGTGTTCAATACTCTGTGAAATCCAAGAACATGCACTTCAAACTCAAATTAAAATGTGTTAATTCATGGAATTATTTAACTTATCAACAACTGACTGTAAAAAAAAAATCAAAACCAGCTTCGAATTTGGGGAAATCTAAGCACTAAATTTTCGAATTTGGAGAAAAACCAAACCCTAACTCTTTGAATTTGGGGGAAAACCAAACCCTAACTCTTTGAATTTGGGGAAACCCAAAACCTAACTATTTGAATTTGGGGAAAACCAAATTCACGGTGGATTTCAAATGCCAGCCATTCACTATGGATTTCAAATTCTGAAACTGGGCCTGTTTCTTTTAAGTGTTTGAAATTAGGCCAAATCCAAATTATTTTAGTTCCCAAACAGGTTATTTGAGCCAATTCCAAACAAGCCATAAAGGATTCGGAACTGTTTGCGTGAATTAGTTTTTCTTTTGGTATTTTTGATTGAAATTTGAATTGCAAACGTGATATTTGTTTGATAAATTTGCTGTTTTTATATTTTTCTCGAAAATTTAAGAGTAATTACATATGAAGTATTATTGTTAAAGATCTGACCCATGAGTGATTTGTTGGACCAATTTGATTATTTTTAATAGAGATACTAATTAAGGGTATGCTCGTTGTTGTTTGGTTAACTAGTTATATCAGAATGGGAGAATCGGTGAAACAGTTTATTCCTGAGGTACAAAAGGCAGATAAGAAGGCACCCTTTTGTGTAAAGTTGATCTGGTCTGTTATTGCGTGGTTAGTAGTTGGGTTGTGCATTCAGATTCCAGTATATGGAATTCACTCCACGGTGTGGGCTGATCCGTTCCCTTGGATGTCTGTCATCCTTCCTGTTTCCATTCGTAGAATCTTCCTGTATTTTGTAATTGTCTTCCCCCTCGTCATGTCTAAGTTGGTGATGCATCTATTGGTTTGGTTTGACACTATTCAACTTGACATAAATGTCGAAGAGGACCGTGAACTTTGGTAAGTGAAGTATATTGATCTACCACTATATTTGGTTTTGTTATTTCTGAATCTGAATCTATATTTATTTATATTTGGTTTGGTTTAATATCTTAATTAGGGATCGTGGACAGAAGTTGTTGGGAATGGCGATAGCGGCTTTTGTGGCTGTAGCATATGTTCTTTGTGGGATGTATGGAAGTATTGGCGAGCTCGGTGATGGCAACACTCTTCTTAAAATGTTTCTATTGTACATGGGTGGAACCATTGTCATCTTCCGAGAAGACTTTGAAAAGAGTTACGGTCTACAATCTAATGAAATCGCCGCAACCGCGAACTTGGTGGTCAAATAATTCACAAGGCCAAAATTCTAAGTCTCGTGATTTTGCTTTTGTTGGTGTGTTCCTGTTGCAACATGTACTTGTGAACAAAAGAAATCATAGAAAAAGAAATTAATGTAATGTAACTAGGAAAATTTTACTTCTCCCTATCGCATAGGACGTTTATCTTTCGTAATAGGCTATATAAATATATGCATCTTTTTTCACCAACAAAAAGTTAATTTCAAACTTCTCTTATAAACATTGCATTATTGCCTTTTTTTTTTTTTTTAATTAACTGGTAATTCTTCTTGTGCGTTGTAATAATAAAATGTCTGGAGTATTGTCAGGCTATCGTCAATTGGTTTTAGCGTGGAAGCTCCATTTGGTTTAGACATAGACATTTGGAAGCTCCTCTTTCTTGAGGCATAGACATTCAGACCACATTTTTTTTGGGTGCAATCAGACCCCATATGATGTGATATTAAATTGTTTACCGAGTATAATGTGGTTAATGGAATTTACAATACTATTACAATACGATGCAATACGATGGGAGGAAGATCAAGATAACTCATACGGGGACTGTGAAACTAAACGAGTGCATAACTTTGAGGAGTGTAATGTTTGTTCCAGAGTTTCAGTTTAACTTGATATCTATTACCAAGCTATGTGATGTGGTGATTTGAACAGTGGTTTTCACAAATGATTCATGTCTTATACGGGAGCGGCGTAATGGCTAACCATTTTAATTGATTTCTTATTTAATTGAAAGGTAGTTAGTAGTAGGGTATTTTTTTTAATATAGATAGTGGGATGTGGTGGGGGGTCATGAATTTTTTAATGTTTATTTGGGGTAGTAGGGTTGTTGGTGGGCCCTTAGGTAAGGTGAGAAAATAATAAAGTATTATGTAAAGTTTCCATTTTTAGAAGCGTTTCAAGTAATCCGGGACGGCCCGATAAAGAAAGCGTTTCAAGTATTCCGGGACGGAGGGAGTATCACATTTACTTTTTCAATAAAATAACAATTGATAACCAAACAAGGGAGTATTATTCCATTATTTTTCTTTTACTGGTGTTATGCATTTGCTACTCCCTCCGTCTCTTTTTGTTTTTTACGTTTGAAATTTTTCACGTGTTTTAACGATTAATTAATTTGCATCGAAATTCCTCAATTTTTTTTATTTAAACAAGATAAATTATGTTTATTTATAATGTTTTCACTTTTATCAAAGTTCTGATATTGGAAAATGAGAAAAATTAATGACCCAATGAATTTAATTGGTTAAAGTAATAATTGGACACTAATTTTGATAGAATACTAAGTCATTTATGTGATAATATAAAAGGAAATGTAAAACATTTTGAAATACCCAAAAAGGAAAACGTAAAGAACAAAAAGAGACGGAGGAAGTAACGAATAACGCTTAGCCGCGCGGGCTTCCTCTGTGTTATACAGGGTACGTGTTATACGGGGTACGTCTTCCTTGACATTACCAATAGCTTTTGGTAGGTTGAAAAGCAGGCTATATTATGTTTGTGATATTGCTACCGTGACAAATCCTCACAATTCTAGTGACATCCTTCATTTAGCAGCCACTTCAATTCAGATATCAATAATGATGCTAGCATAGTTGTTACTTGTTAAGTGTTAGTAATAATGCTAAGCTTTGGCACCTTAGAATGGGGCAAATGCATACCTTTTAGTCAGTTGAAAACTTGAAACTTGCTTTTTCTAATTTAAACGTTCAAAAGAGGCAGATTGTATATGTCAAATATGTCCTAGGGCTAGACAGTGTACGCTTTCCTTTCCTGTCACACTTCTACTACCAAGCATTTTCACTTGGGTTACATGTTGACATATGGGGTGCTTATAGGCATGCTACTAATAATGGACCAATAGTTGTAAATTTGTTCTCACCGTTGTCGATGATTTTACGAGAAACACTCGGGGGTTCATTTACTGAAGTTTAAATCATATTCTGTGAATGTTTTGGAAAACTTTGTAACCGATATAGAAAATTAGTTTAATTGCGCTGTGAGCATGATTAGGACGGATAATGCAAAAGAGCTTTGTGAATGAGATATTTTAGAATTTTATAAGAAGAAAGATATAGAACATCAAAAGAGTTGTGTTCATACTCCACAAGAAAATGGGTTAATGAAGAGGAAGCATAGACATTTGTTAGAGATAGCTAGGGCTCTTTTCTTTCAAGCTCAGTTGCCTATATCCAATTTTGGGGCGAATGTGCATTAGCTACCACACACATTATAAACAGAATGCCTTTGGCTATTTTTAAGAATATTTCACCATAAGAATAACTACATGGTGCGGCCCCTGATACATCTCATTTGAGGGTATTCGTTTGCCTACGTTATGTTTCCACTCTAAAATTTGGTAGATCAAAGTTTGACCCTAGAGCAGAAGCTTGTGTTTTTCTCAGATATCCCCATGCTCAAAAGGCTTATAAAGTCTACAATTTGACCACAAACAAAAAGCATACTTCAAGATATGTTGTCTTTTATGAACAAGAATTTCCTTACCATATTATACTTCCCCTGAAACACAATCCACTTCATCACCTCCTTTCAATTTCTTTATTCCGACCAACAATACTGATCATATCTTCATTGATCCTTTTGAGTCTCAATCAGATTCTGATCACTCCGGGCCGTCTACATCTTCTCCACTCTCGTCCACTTCGTCTTCTTCGCCTCACCTGTTTCTTCCTCCTCCACACAACCAACATTTTCTCCTTGTCCTCAATCTACAATTGATTCTATTTTTGTACCACATTTACATAGACAATCATTTAGACCTCATAAGGCTCCTGGATGGCTAGAATATTATGTTCTCAATCCTTTAAAGACCAACACTTCTCCCCCAAAATATTGAAGTAATCTAGTTTGCTACACCTATATTCCATCTCATCATAAAGCTTGCATAGCTCATTCGGCAGAATTCACTAAACCAGGCTCATACACGAAGGCAACTTCCAATCCTAAATGGGTTGATGTCATGCATAAAGAGCTACAAGCATTACCTATCAATCACACATGGGAAGTCGTTCATTTTCCAAAAGAAAAAAGGGCCATACACTAGTAAAAAAAACCTCAAACGCGGTCTCATTTTAACGCCTCTAAGCGCGGGCTTTTACATGTGGAGCGCTTGAAGTGCCCGCACTTGATGTTTCTCAAGGGCTGTCAATTTATGAAAATGAGCCGCACTTGACAAATTTGGTGGTGCCAATTTTGGAAAATGAGTCGCACGTGGCGTAGAAATGGGCAGCACAAGTATAAAAATGAGCAGCACGTGACCTATAAATGAGCCGCACTTGACCTAAAAATGAGCAGCACTTGATCTAGAATTTGTTATATAATCGATTTCCTTGTTAAACATATTATACAATTCAACCACATCATTAGTTAACCCTCATATTTCACTAAAAAAAAGTATCAAATTATATAGACAATTAAATTAAATAGTATATAATTGTAAATCTAAAAGTCGATAATAATACAATTATTTAAAAAACTAGCATCCATAATCAAGATTCATTACCAGGAAAAAAAAAAAAAAAAAAAAGTTCAAAATATCAAAGACAATCACTGGTAGTGAAATTCGCCAACTTGTCTTGAACTTCATTCATCTCCCCATTGGTGAAGGGATGCTCCATCGGATTGTAGAATACCTTAAGAAGATCGACCATAAAAAAAGAAATATATATTTAGTTATATATATTACAAATATTGTATCGTATAATAAAGTAAGACTTTGCTCCTAACAATGAAATAATGAACATATGAACCGTATAATAATAAAAATGGCCTATTTCGCTCCTAACTATTAACTAAAGAACTTAAATAAGCATTTTAAACCCTTTACCTGTTTAATATACTTAGTTTTATGTATCAAAGACTCATTATCACCTACTTTGGTCAAATTATGCACATTTAAGGCTCGTATGATCATTTTTAGTCACATTTTGACTAAAATGGCTTTCGCTCTCAACTTTCAACCAATGAACCTAAATAAGTATTTTAAACTCTTTACATGTTTAACATACTTAATTCATGTTTCAAAGACTCGTTCTAACGTACTTTGGTCAAATTATGCACATTTAAGGCTAGTTTGTTCATTATAGTAGAGCTCGTTATGCACATTTTGCTCATAGAAAATTTTAACATTCATTCTCATGTAATTGATTTATAGATCTATACATTATACTCTTAACACTAATTGTTGCTCATAACAAGACTAACTAGGTGAGAACATTTAACACTTATTCTCACCTAGTTTGTTATGCACATCGGAGCAACTCATTCTCACCTAGTTTGTTCATTAGAACTAAAATGACTTAATTAGTGTAAGAGAATATTATAACTAAAATGACTTAATTAGTGTTAAGAGAATATTTAAGGTCGAAGAAAGAGAAGCCCATGAAAAGATTAGCAGAGCTGAAAGGAAGGCAGACACAAGGATACAACTACATATAATGGACCTGAAGGAAGCACACCAATACAGAATACAAGTACAGAATGCTACGGAATATTCAGTTGATAAGAAATCAATTGGGGTATACAAAACAAGTACGAAAATGGGAAAAATAATAATTCATCTATATAATATGTCATCACACCAACAAAAAGACCTCGTGAGGAACCTACAAGTGATGAGAAGAATGGTGAAACAAGTTCGGCACAAAGATCTACTAACAAAAAGAAGGTTGTGATCAAGATGGAAAAGAAATAAGCAATAGAAAGAGGGATTGTTTTTTTATAGAAAGGGGGATTGTGTTTTTTCCCAAGTAATAGAGTGTACAATATTGATTTTAGTTAAGACCTCTCGAGGTTATAATGTTTTCATTCCAGAATTGTTTTGGGCCGAAATTTACTCACAGTTGATCAATGAATGCATGGGGTTGCATGGGGTTTTAATTCTCCTGCATCACATTTTTCTGCAAGATGTTCGAGCAGTTGAGAAAAAAAAATGTGCATCAAATTTGACACTAGCTAGTAGCTGGCAGACGCCACAGATCCACAAAAAGTGCATAAGCAAATTACATAAAGACTCCAGTCAGCAAGTTTAGTATTTAGGGTATATTAAATAACTATAGTCACGATTAAACATGTGTTCAGCAAGCAAATCACATAAAGACTCCACTTCAACAAGATTTTATTAAACCTGTGTTCAGCAAGCAAATCATGATTTTAACTGCATAATGTAGTTATAATAAATAACTATAGTCGAAAATATATGAATAATGGGTATGGGGAATTGGGGACTAATGAAAATAAACAGGACAATGGCCAACCTTGAAATCAAATTACACTAGTGGAAAAATCTTCATTCATAGCGGACAAAAATAGACTTATTGTAACGGGTAGTGTTTGATACAAATGTCCGGCTTACAATTAATAGAGTTTTTATATCGGGTGTTGTCCGTTACGAAAAAGATGTTTTTCGTAACGGACGAAAAAATGGACCGAAAAATAAAACTTAGCTGGTTTAGTGAATTTCACAGTAAAAAATAAAAGCAATCATCAAAATGATGCACAATGTAGGATATCAAAGTCGTGTTAATCAATAATGACATCTAGAAACCAACAAATAGTTAACTAGGTCATACTAAAACTGAATTAACTCCGGTTCATGTGCACTATTTTAATAATCACACAAAGATTTTTTGTTAACTTTAGGGAAAAATGATAGTCGGATTCCAACCAATCTACCATGCTATAAAGTATGGACACATTGACAAGGAGTCAAGTTTTGAAGTGCATACCCTCCAAGTCAAGAGTTACTAAAGAGTAATTGGTTATTGTAAGTGTTCTCCTAAAGTGTAATGGTGTTTGTAATTGACCGGCTCTGTTCAAGAAAGTGTAACAATTAATCTGGGACGGAGGGAGTATAACATACTGTTTCGCAAAGCTACTAATTATAGAAGGCGATGTCATAACTTTTTGGCAATTGCTACCATCAAATCAAAAAATTTGATGAAAAAGTGGTATCACAAATATAGATAAAAAAAAACCCGTAAAGTTTGGGATCGTAGTAAGGTCGATGGTGTTATTGGTTACGTATGCATTTAGTGGCTTGAGAGGAATAATGATAAATAGTGTTTTACAACATCATGATAATTAGTACTCCTTTTGTTTCTTTTTGTTTGTTACGTATCTTTTTAGGGTGTTTCACTATGTTTGTTACGTGGGATACACTTTTCTTTTATAAACTTATTATACTGTCATTTTTTGTGCCAACTTTTAATTTTAATTGGTCCAATTTTTTCAACTCATTACATTTCTTTTCAATTTCCCAAGTATGTTGAGTTAGCAATCTGTGTGTTTTCCATTATTGGTTCATTTTGATAAATAAAATAATTTTATTGGTTGTTGTAATGATTAGTGGATTGAGATTTACTTGTGCATATTTTTTAATAAAAAAGAAAAAGAATATTTATTATATGTTAATAAACATGCAAAGAACAAAATGAAACATCCGAAATAAAATTCGTAAAATGTAAAAAAGGACACAGTGAGTGCAATTTATTTATCCAACACCCTTCGGGCTCTGCCCCCCATCATGGCAACCCTGAGCCGTCTTTTTTACACGAAAGTTAAAATGGTGTAAATATTTGAAAACTAGGATATTATACGAAGTACTACTGTAATTTAGATGTATTGGACCGGAAAAAGAAATATCATTTAGCAACACATATAAGGTGCATTTCGGTGTGTAACACCCCCAATTTCCATACCTGTTTAGGTCTTATAGCGGAAGCATAAAATAATAAATTAAGGGTATTACCGCCACATTTAGGTTACAACCCAAATGTAAGGCTATATTATCCATCAATAATCCAACCTTTATAAATAAACCAACATTGTCATAATTAAATAACTTAAACCAACTACCCAAAATATAGTTACAAACTGAATTAAATAAAACCCAACTGATTGTCTTTAGGTGATTTACGTTATTAATAACTTGCTACTAGTTGTTGTGAAACGGTCGCTCAGGACGTGCCACGCATACCTGTAAATTGGAAAAACATATACAGAAGGGAAACCACAAATCAGTGGAAATTGAGTAAGTACTACTTCACCCTGTAAAACATTTTCGAAAACCTTTTTCTTACTTTGGAAAACATTTTATCTTAAAAACATTTCATGCACAAATAGCACGTAACAAGCACACGCACTCAGTCCATAATTAACAGTTAATTAATTACTTAGAGGTAAGAGAACAAGATAATTCCACCATAATTGTAGTTCGAGACTACCACCCTAATGGGTGTAACCACCAAAATAGGTCTTAGTCCTTAAGTGTGCACACCCCCCAGTGAGTGTTTTTAACTCAAAGGAGTAGAATAAGCCTAGGTCGTGCTAGTTAGCTCCGACTAAAATATTAAGACACGTTGTGTCGTACCACCAATATGTTCATCACCTTAGGAGATCCTGCCTAAGATGTCTTACCAACCAAGTGTATTCCACTTTACGTAGTTACTTTTTAATTAGTCCCGGCGTGATCAGACACCCATACACACATACCCATATCATATATATATATGTATATATATATATATAAGCAGCTCATTTACGTATTTATTTCGACATTTATGCGAAACTATTTTCATCAGACTTCCCTTACATTATTAGAGCCAAAGGAATTTTGCTATTAACCAACTGTCAACTCCACCAACTATCTCATCATCATGATTTATATCGAATAAGCCCATAAACGCGAGTAAACCATATATACTAGTTATCTTGGTTACTTCCATTGTTTATCCAACTAAAACCAACAAAATTAAACATGGCTATGATTCATGGAAGGACATATATACGAAGTGTAAAGAATCTAAATAAGGCATGGTCAAAGTTACTTTCCAAAACATGTCGTACAATCATAACACACGTAAGGCACATCAAAACCATATTTTCTTACACGGTTTAACGAAACGGTGAACATAGTAACTTACCTTGATAAGCAAGCCTCACAAATTACGCACACGAACAAGAACACTAGTGGGTATCCTCACGATCTACCTACTCTATAAACAGCGTAAAATAGTCGATGTCAATATACGTAAGAAGTGGTTCGAAGGCTTTATTAATAATTAATTAGAGTTAGTGTAGCGAAAGTAATCGTATATGTTCTCGAATGAGGTATAGAAACATACTCATTAAACTCATATTACCATTATATTCTATGCGTGTATTTAAGGTAGTAGTTTAACTTATAATATTAAGTCCTTAATCTTAAGTGGATCAAATAGGAGAAGTTGATTAGTAGTTTGTTGCACATGGGTTCTCAAAGAAGAGCATTAATCATTAAAACAAGAGGTTGAAGGCCGTTAAAAGAACATCAACCTGTTACACCAAAATAGAAGTAATACGGAAGAACAAGGTTGATTTCAAAAGGTCACATTACCTCCGTTTACTGACGGTTTTCAGAATTTACAAACCGGATGCGAAGAGGGTACTGCAAACTATGAGACGATGTTTTTCGCGGTGGTTTCGGAAGTTGTTTGATGGTATTTCGGTGAAGCCGAAAGTAGATGGGAACCAATCTCGGCAATTGACTTTTGTTTTCTCTGGTTTTTGTTTTCACGAGTGCTTGAGGGGTTGCAAAAACTTGAGTTATGAGGCATGAGTCGGTATTTATAGAGAGGGCACACTAGGGTTATCAATTTGAGTGGTTAAAGATTCTAATGAGATAAGGGTGAGATTTTACGGTTAAGATACGGGTTGACTACGAAATCCTACAATCATGGTAAATTAGTTAGGATATTGTGCTTAGAGGTATATTCCTCCTAGATTTTTGCTCGATACGGGTAGGACGCTACAATTGACGAGGATGATGATATTGTTTCTATATGATTTATTTATTTATTGATTGGTAGAACTATACGTGGATATTAACAAAAGTATAAGTTTAGGGATTGTGATTTTACTGGGAATATATGATTTAAGAAAAGGTGAAATTTGAAGGTTGGAATAATATATATAAATGAAATTAAATGGTGAACTAAAATTGAGTGTTAAAAGAGGGATATGAAGTTGAAGGTTGGAATAATATATATGAAGTTGAAGTGTTAAATGGTGAACTCTTTGAATTATTTTCTTTGAATCGGAGTATACTTAATTTATCATAGTTATAGTTATCACGATCCCACTAGCTAGTGTTCTTTAACTTTTTTTTTTTTTTTTTTTTTTTTACATAGGCTGAATTTACATTAATAAAAGAAAGTTTAATAATATAAATTACACTACTATTTTAAGACCATTACAAACCAACTAGACAATTTTTGTATCCGCCCTTGTTTGATGCGAGGGTCTTTCTTAAACTTACGTACCAACGAGTTGTATTCATGCCAAAGCCATCGTGGGCCATGATTTCCTTACATGAGATATAATGGAAGTTGGGGAGACCTTCTTTGTTAACCTTTACCGGTAATTTGTCGACAATGGCGTTTCAGGAAGACTGGAAGTAGCCAGTTAGCCACTAAGGTTGATAACGATCGATCCAACTAATCCTCCAATCCGAACTCAAATTATCTTACTTAGGCTGATTTCGATGATACTTACTAACAAACGAGAAATCCGACGAGAAAAGAGGAGCTTGAACGTACAATTACTGAGAAAGTGTTGTTCCTCCCTCGGCTTATTCGCCGGTGAAAGGAACACCTAAATACTACGACGCCGGAGACACGCAAGCTCGTTAGCGATCGTCAAGGCTACGACCACTAGCGAGTAGGTGGATCGACGCTAGGGTTTGATGTTCTTTTTGGGTTTCCTCATATATAGAGGAGGAAAGGTAGCTAGCATTCTTGGAGCGTTAGATACGAAATTACTCCCTCCGTCCCAAATTACTTGCACCGTTTTGACTTTTTGTACTATTCACGCAATTCGATCACTTTGACCATATTTTATTTCTAGTAAATGAAAACAAATGCTAATATGTAATATATTGTTGGTTTTATCTTAATATGTATTTTTGAAAATATATTACTCCCTCCGTCTCTCTTCGTTCTTTACGTTTGGTATTTTGCACGCATTTTGACGACTAATTAATGTGCATTGAGATTCCTCTATTTCTTTTATTTAAACAAGGAAAATTAGGTTTATTTATAATGTTTTCACTTTTAGCAAAATTCTGATATTGGGAAAATAAAAATAATAATTAATGTTCATATGGAAAAGTGTGAGAGATTAAATGACCAAATAAATTTAATTGGTTAAAATAATAATTGGACACAAATTTTGATAGAATATTTAAATATTTATGTGATAATATAAAAGGAAATGTAAAGAACATTTTGAGACAACCAAAGAGAAAAACGTAAAGAACAAAAAGAGACGGCTGAAGTAACATTTAATAGTTTTTCTACTCCGTAATACGTAGTTAAAAATATTGGTTATTAAAGTTAAACATTGACGAGCGTGTCCAGTTAAATCAAGACAAATAAGGCGTGTTATTTGGTTGAAATATTTATCCGTAATTTTTTCCCTCGAGAATTAGTTCTGGATGTCACAAATTTGCTGATAACATGGAGTAATGTTGATGCAAATTCAGAACAAGGGTTATGTAAACAATTGTTACGATTTGCCTCAACAAGACAAAAAAAAATTCATTTTTTTTCTTTCGATTTTACTAATAAAAAGGATAATTTGCGAATTACTACCTACCTTGTTTGAGGATTTGTGAATTACTACCTACATCTTTAAAAGTTGTAAATTACTATCTATTTCTTTAATTATTGTTGCCAATTACTACCTATTTATCATTTAATCTATTTATCATTGAAAAAACACCTTATATAGTAGTAGGAGTGGTAATAAACTAATAAACACACGTCTTAGGATCGGATTCCGTTAAAAAATCAAGTTTCCGGCTTTAACTTCCGTTTTTACCCACTAACCATGCGCGTGTATGGCACTCAAATTTTGTGACTCACTCGCCTCATTTCCCCCCTTTCTAATGTACTATTGTACTACCCCTTCACCTCCTTCCTCTTACTCCCAGCGCCATTGCTCCTGAACTACTGAGCAACAAAAACCCTAACCCCATTTTTGTTCTCTCTCTCTTTCTACTGTTTCCATCTGCTGTCTCTCTCTTGTATCTTAGCTCAGTTGAAATTAATCTTCAACTTGTGTGGAAGGGCAGCAAGAGGAAGGTAAATACTTCCACCCAAATTTTCTACTTCATTTTAATAAAAGTGGTCCAAATTCCAAAATTGTTGCTTTTCCCCACAAATTAAATAATTCAATTAGAATCTAGAAATATGCCATATGAATTGATTAAGCTAATTAAATTGTGATTGTCTCCTAAACTAGTAACAGTGTGATGATTAGTACGTTAATTATGTGAATGTTTTAATTAGTCAACTTTTGTGTCTTACTTGTTGTATTTAATAGGATGCTCACTAAAAATCTCATCTTGTATTCAAATACTGATTAAGACTAGTGTTAATCTGAAGATTTGGCATGGGGGTGAATTTGGGAATTAACAAGAAACAAAGGATAATATGATTGGGGGGAAGTTGTTAATTAAGGAAGGTGCAACTGAAATTATATTACTTTCGTTAAACTCATTGTCAAGGATTACTTTGGAGAAAACAAATGGATTATTATTGATGTGGTAAAAAGATGGCCGTAGGCGGGGCTTCGGGCCGAGCCCTGTGTCGTGGCCAAAATGGTCCAGGCCCACTCTCCATTGTGCCAGTCCGGGTCGGGCTGAAAAGTTCAAAATAGGGTCCAGGCCCACATGCTTTCATGTCGGCTCGAGTCTTCGTGTCTACGCCTAATTTTTACAAATTTTAGCGTGCTTTGTCGTCCGTGTCTCGTTGTGCCTTTTCCAAAAACTGCTACCCAGGCCCGACCCGTCCCACGACTTCGTGCTTGTGTCGGGCCGTGCTTTTTCGTGCCCATGTCGGGCTTGGTTTTTTTGTATCGGGTCGGGTCTCGCCTCAGGTATAGACAAAAGGGGAAGTTAAGTGACAGATCTCTGGCACTTTAACAAGTAAGGCCACTAGAATAGTTAAGCAAGTATGAAATTTATACAATTATACACAAAATTTAGGAATGCCGTAACTAAAATTACATTACGAAATTTTCCGCCCGGGGGGCGGGCCCACCCAATTCATACAAAACATCCGCCAGTTTTATCTTTTAGGCGCCTGATATTTTTTTCTTTGTTCTTAAGTATTTCTTTCGGGTTTTGCTATTCTGGTTGCTTTGTGAACTGTCTTTTTTTTTCTCTTTTTGACATAAACTTAAAGAGCTTTTTGAACTGTCAATTTGTGCTGAATCTTGGTTTATGAGTGTTTCGGAAATTACCTACTATTGGACAGTGGGACTCATGGGAGTATATATGTCATATTATGATTATTTGTTATTACATATTTCGTGTATAGAAAAACCCATTATTAAGCATTTTCTTTCTGACAAAGTTGATTTCTAGAGTTGTGGCGATTTTCATTTTATTTTGTTATTATTATCATTATTATTATTATTGTTGTTGTTGTTGACTTGTTGTTATTACTCCATAATAATAATAATTATTATTATTAATTTTTAACTATGGTTATTATTGATGATAAAGTACAAATGGGCGTGGTGGCTAAAGTTTGAGTGATATAGAGTCATACGTAGAAGATCAATGGCTGGTATATAGGTTAGTATGTCGAGTCAATTCGGGTCCTATAGGATCGAGTCAAATTTTGGCGGGTCTAGTTCGACCACAAGACGATGATCCACATAGGCCTAAGGTCTCTAGGTGGTGATGTAAGTGATGCTAATGGTGGTCTGGTTATCATTGTTGGCCGGTGGGTTTAATTTACATGCATTAAATGGGTTATGCTAAAGGTGTTGAACCAAATTAAAATTATCAGCATATTATTATTGTTCTGTTTGAGTATGCCGTAACGTGTTGTGATAAGATATGGGGTTTGACAATTTTATATGCAAAATGCTTGCTTCCCTTAATCTTGAGTTTTAATAGCTTAAGAATGTTTTGATCTTTGTTTTATCTTCTTGTACGTGTTTCTATCATCGCTTAAAAGGTAATAATCATATCGTGTCATTGATGATTAATTTCTTTCTTCGTTTCTGAACCAAGAATGTGTTTTCTTACTGGGATTGAGTTTGTTTTCGATATATCATGTCAATGATGTCATAGGTTCTCTGTTTTTTCTTGCTTGTTGCAATTTGTACATATATTGCATTCTTTGTTTGCTCTGAATTCGGCCATCTAAGTACATTATGTTTCATTTCAGACCAATTAAAAAGAAAAGAGAGAGTAAACTTTTGTTCAGGTATGTAGCAGCAAATGCCATACTCGTGTATTACATAATCCAGGATAATGCATGTGTTTTGTTGCTCATTTTAGGCTTCTTTGCTGGTACTTGCCATTATTCTTTTAACAAGAGCGAGCAAGGAAAGTTGTGGAGGAAGGACGACATGGAGGAAGTGTTTGGACTTTACAGGCATGTTAGATCTTTTGATACATAGTTTAAGATTTGGTATAAAATTATTACACCTTATCATTTTTCCACAATTGTTGTATCGATCCTCATTGAAAATGGACTTCATTGCAGATCATTACTGTATATAGTCCTACATATATTCATGTATGGTGTAGACATATACTCATGGGGACACTATCAAGTCAATTATGCACTTATATCAGGGCAAATGGGTTCTCAAAAAGTGTTCCTTCTCAGCACTATGCTTGCGGTTCCTCCTATTGTTGGCTTCATAGCAAACTCGATATTTAGTCACAGCAAGTGGTATGCCCAACTCATCCCCCTGGCAGTGCTTTTGGTAAGAAAACGTATCTAAATGCATTATCCTCAATGTAAAGAAACCCAAATGTCCATAAAGGGGAGACAGAACTGGACTTCTCTAAGCAAATGGTATAAATATTTTGGTGCAGGTGTTTGTTGTTATCTGCATCATAAATGACTCAAGCCGATATGTGATCAAACGTCTATGTCAATCTCTCTATGGGGTAATGTTTACAAGAAACCCAAATGCATTTGGATTGATCTAGCTTATTATATATCAATGTCATTCAGTCATTCACTTTCCATTTCTTTCTTTTTCAGGTCACATTTTTGGACTTTTTCTTGGTAGACCAGCTAACCAGTCAGGTTTTTCTTTTTCTTCTTACCTGAGCTGAACTGATGGAAAATGCATATACTTGATTATGTTTTGATTTTTTTTCTTTTCCTAATCAGGTTCCGGCAATGAGGGGTTTTGTGTCCTATGTTTGCCACTACATCAGCCCACCGAGTTTACACACCTTTCTTCATTATGCAGTGGCAATCTTACCTTACGGCATACGTGCCTTGCAGGTGTGTTTTCGTTTTTTATGAGTAATTTATAATGCTGATTTTAGTCTTAGTTTTTAGGGAAATTCTAGGTGGTAGACCTCTTAAAGGGTGGAAATAGAAAAACCATAGTTTTAAATATGGCCATGTGGTTCTAATTTACTGATTACGGTGACCTTTATGATGATTTATGTGGTTAAATCACGTAATTACTAACCTAGCCTCCACTTTATAAGCATATAATTATCATTGGGACTCAGAAGTGCATCTTTATAGAATCTAGAGATGGAGGGATTTCTTACGCCATATTAGCCGGCATAATCATATTTCTTTTGCATGAAAAAGAAAGAGAATTAGCATTGTTTAGTACTCTCTTTCATTCATTCTCTTGCTAGTTTCGAGATAGGTGAGGATGGGAGTATTTGTGTTATTTGATGACTTAGGTTGGTTAGGAACTTAGGATCGTAGGACGTTTTTGGAAACTTTTTTTTTTGTAATTAGAATCCCTAACTACCGTATCATCTAAAATAGCTTGAATAGCTTGTTGAGAATCCGAGCACATGATGACATTTGAGCATCCCCTAGTTTCAACCTGCTGCAGACCCATAAGAATGGCTCTAATTTCACCTGAAAGCACTTATTGGATTCTCCCTTTAAAGCCAAAGCCCCATAGCCAGTTTCCTTCTGAGTTACGAGCTACCCTGCCATACCTGAATAGTCACCTGCCTTAACAAAGGAGACATCGCAATTGACTTTAAACCAAGGGTAAAGGGGGGGCTGCCATCTGATCTCAAGTGTAGTAGAAGAAGGTTGGTTGATAGGGCTGCAATTCCTTGAAGTGTGAAATTCCCAGGCTAAAGCCCGGGCTTCAAGAATGCACTTATCTGGTGTTGTTCGATGATTTTAGAATACGCCCTCATTTCTCCTTAACCAAAATTTCCATAAGATAAAGGCGAAAAGAGTTTGCCAAGGAAGACCAATGTTGTCAATTTGAGATTTGGAACTTGATTCATCCATTTGCAGCAGCTGTAGACATAATAGCCTATGAGTAGAATATTGAAGCACTTGTTCTGTAATTGCATTTGATTATTGGCGGTATGAATGGTTTTCGTCGGTAGCATACAATATATCTGGTTATAAAACTCTTAGGATTTAGCAAGTTATAGGACTCTTAGGATTACATTTGATGCACTTAAATCATGTTTGTGGAATTAAGGTCTGACTTAAGGTTAAATATATACTTGACAGCTACTGCAGTGTTGAGGGCTGAGTCAATGGTGATAAATATTTAGTTTATTATTGAGCTGCATTTGTAGTGTGTTCGAATACGTGGGTTTGGAGAAAACATAATGTGGATTGTAAACTAGTTTGATTCCTAGGACAAATAATAAAGTTATCAAATAAGCAATTAGAGCTATCACATTCAGAACTTAATTCTGACAAAAACTTCTTGTTCAATACTACAGATGTTTGACATACATAATTTACCAAAATCAAATTTCATTGTTCTACATAAGTTAGAGAACTAAACACGTGAAAAAAAACAAGCTAGATATTCGCCTTTTCCTTTCTCCTGCTGACCCAAGTTGAAACAGGTTGTGATGGAGACTCAATAATAGGTTAGTAATTGCGTGATATACCCACATAAATCATCATTTTTTTGACAGGGAAAACTGTGATTTCATTACTCAATCAATGCCTTATCCATCATGACAAGGGGGCTAATATCAGTAGGGCATTCCTCCATCCAGACTAGGACCTCTTCAAAATGTAGAGAAGCCTTCACCATAGCGTTTGCCACATTATTGCAAATTCTTAGTGCAAAATTAAACATACAGGCAGAAAAAGATTGAGCTAAATTACAAATATCATTCACTGTAACTTGAGTTCTTGATTTCTCATTGGTTCTGGACTGCCGTAGCTTCACCAACACCAAGCAGTCAGACTCCACTTGCACATTTCTGAACCCTGCATCGAAAGCATAGCGAAGCCCAAACCACACTGCTTCTGCTTCTGTGATCCTTGCACTCCTGCTTCGTCCAGCAGACATTAGGACATCTCCCACCCCGTCTCTAACCACCATACCCAACCCTATCTTCCCATCCAAAGAGACTGCAGCATCTGTGTTAATCTTGTAAACTCCATTAGGCGGTCTGGACCTCCCTCCCTGTAGTTTCTTCTAGCCCTCCCTCTCTCTTCTCTGCCGCAATGGCTTCTCCTAAGAGGCTAGTTGTTCTTGTTACCACCACTCTTGGGTCCACTCTTTTCCTCTCTAGACCCATAGATTACGTGCATTCCACATTTGCCAAGTAAGTAAAATTACCAACTCCCACGAGAACTCCATGGTACACTACTTTGCGAAGTCTACTCACCACTCCCAGAAACTACCCTCCCAATTGCTAACCTCCAGCCTAACAGGGGATAATCTCCATATAATCTTGCTCTCCCTGCACATAAGCACCATATGGATGATATTTTCCTGACCTTCACCGCATCTAGGGCAAGTGTTATCAAGTGTTGAATTTTCCATACAAATTCAAGGTTTTCAAAATTGTGATAGTTCTATGCATGTTCTGTTTATGCTGTCAGGTTGGAGAATGAACAAAATCAACAACCAGATGGTGATGGTGATGGTGATGGTGATGCCGGTATTGATGAAGCAGAACCAATAATTCCTCCGTCAGTGACTAGTGAAGCAGAACTAATAATTCTCCCGTCAGTTACTGATGAAGCAGGTGATGCTGTTACTTATGAAGCAGAACCTGATGCTGTTACTGGTGAAGCAGAACCTGATGATGCTGTTACTGGTGAAGCAGAACCTGATGATGCTGTTACTGGTGAAGCAGAACCTGATGATGCTGTTACTGGTGAAGCAGAACCAGGTGATGCTGTTACTGGTGAAGCAGAACCAGGTGATGTTGGTGATGTTGGTACTGGAGAAGCAGAACCAGCAGCAGTTCAATCGTCCGAAGAAGAATTGGCTTAAGTATGTCGTAGTTTTGTATTCAGCTACTCAAATACAATTATAGGTTCTTTTTGACACGGAACATTCGTAAACAAAGTACTTGATTTTCATATGTAATAGAGACATACTTGCTAGGGCTTTAGAATCAGTGGCCACAAGTACAACTCATTATTTGGAATATGCTATGTCAGACTTGATCAGGTATATGAACTTGAAATAGAAAAAGCTCGATTATAGGGTATGAAAGAATTGAATCCTTTTTTATAATTGAAAATATGTTGGTTATGATCTGATAATCGCCATAAAGCTGTCAAAATAAGATAATTAGGATTAGGAATCTAAAAACCTGCCACTTGATGATTTAAGTGTTGGGATTTTAAGATAAACGAAAGAGAGGAATAGAGAGCATAAAACACTTTAACTTATTGGTTGAATAAAATCGTGAAATACAAGAAGTTTACTGCCTATTAAATAGGCTACAAAGAAAACTGGATCTAGCTTTGAACGTGGAGTATTAATGCCCCACTTGTTTAATTAAGAAAACGTAATTAAATAACTACTACGAAGTAATTGACTAAGTAAAACCATAACTATATTGAGTACCTTCAACATTAAGTGACTAATACTTGAGTTATATCAAATCTCCACCCAAAGATTGCCCAAAATTCAGTTCAGAAGGAACCAGACTATATCTTCCATTCACTCCTGCATCCACATTACATATAATGGTTTTATCTACTATGTTTCCATGTCTTAACAAAATCTTCTGCAACACTGGGCCTAAACTAGATCTAACATTGAGTCCTTTGAATTTGATAGTTGAGGTATTATCACTTCCGTTGCTCTGTGGATATAAAGAAGAGGTATTAATTACAAGCTCATGTACATAAGTATAACACAAATTAAAATGGGGTTACAAACGTGATTAAGTACCTGAATTACGTCAGCACTGGTAATTGTTCGTATGATTTCCTGCCCTGCTAAACAAGAAAATTCAATCTGTTACTCCTATAATTTAAGACTAGCAGAAAGAATGGAATTATAAGTAGTAGTAGTAGGGTGAATCGGACAAAAGAGTTACCATCTTCAGTACTGCATCCATTACATTGTTCATAGTAGACTGATTTTGTTCCACAGCAAAATCAAAGGATTCTTTGCTTCCCTTTATCCTCTTCAAATTCCCTGTTAACAGAAAGTTGGGGAGTAAATAATTTAGCCCAAGTTCAATCACTTAAGTAAGTTGAGCCATTCAAAAAGCAGTCTGTGATTTCCTCGAAACGAAGGGTGAGAAAGTTGACATGATTTCAACATATAGATGTAATACATTCAAGGAACAGCTTCTAGTTTCACTGTTTCAGTCATTGTGTTGTAGGGTTAGAAGATCGACATGATTTCCCATAAAAAAAATGAAAAAAACACTCAACAAAGAGAAGGATCAATCAATGAAGAATTGAAGATTACTGTCATGAATTACCTTTGAGAATGTGAATGTAAGGAAGATGGTTGAGCCTGCAAAACCCAAGGAGAGATTGACCAAAGATTCATAGGGAATCCAGAATAAGAGGAAATCGATTTGAAAGCATCAAGTCCTCCAAGCTTGAACATCATAATGTCTACTTCAGCATCGAGTTGAGAAGACTTCCACCTCATTTTTGTATACAAAGGAAAATCCATCGTAAGAGAAGATGATGCAGTTACTCAGTTGGCAGCCACAGAAAAGAGAAGATGATCATCATCATCCTTAAATTTATACATCTCAACCCAAACGCAACTCTTGTCATGATCGTAACAAAATATGTAAACTTTAACCATTTCCATTTCCCTAGTGATCAAATACAGCTTTCCTTGCTGATCTAAAATATGAGCAGACCTTGGAAAACCCACAATATCATCAAAGATGTTAACAGAATCGTATGACATATTAAAAAATGGTACAAATTTCTTCATCCCCTCTTCCCCTTCGTACAAAATCTGCTCAAATGCAGGGTAGCTACCTAGAAAACCCGAGTTTTCTAAAATAAATTGAGAACATTCATTGACAGAGGAAACAAATTGATCTGGAAATAACAACACTTTACTTTAGGAGAAAACAGAAGAAGAACAACCCTGCTTCCCAACATCAGCTAAATGGTAAGCGTTGGCGAGCTTGTGAGTCGTCTGAAATTGAGTTAAGTCGAGATTATCAGGAGCATTGACAAGTCGAGATTATTTATATTCATCCTCTTAATTTATGTTGGAAATATCTAATTAACTTTCTCATCTTCCTATGGTCTTTATATTTCCAACTCAAATCATACTTCGTAACAATGACTTGTGTTATTAAAATGATAATTATTTAGGAACGGAAAAAATTCGTTAAAGTGACACACATCTAATATACATATATAAAGGAGGCATATTTGCTGAACTATTAGAGCGCCACCTAAGATTACTAATGGTTTCGGCCAATAAAAAATAAGATTTTTAATTTATTTTTGAATTAAAAAAATCGAGTGCCACGTAGATAATTAATTAGGTGCCACGTAGATATTTAAATTAATTAATTAATTATTAATATATACAATTACATCCAAAATCAAACGTTCTAATAATTAAAAAATAAATCTAATATAAAATTCATCCAAAATCAAACATTAATCTAAAATAAAATTCAAACAAAAATCAAACATTAATCCAATATTAGAGAGCCACGTAGGAAATCTAATGGTTTCAGCCAATGAAAAATAAGACTTCAAAATTATTTTTGAATAAAAAAAGTCGAATGCCACGTAGATAAATAATTAGGTGCCACGTAAATATTTTTATTAAATAATTATTAATATTTCTTATATACAATTTCATCCAAAATCAAACACTATAATAATTAAAAAATAAATCTAAAATGAAATTCAATCCAAAATAAAAAATCAATTTAATCTAATATATAAAATATAGCAGTTGATATATATAGGTGTTTTATTTTAACGTAACAATTTAATAGAAACCGTGCATCGCACGGGCTAAATTCTAGTTTAATAATAAACGGAGTATTATACTACGCACGACGTTAACCATTTATATGTTTAATTTAATATTTGTAACAAAATAAAGTTGTTATTTTGAGAATATATACAGAGTAGATTAACATAATAAACGGAGTATTATACTACGCACGACGTTAACCATTTATATGTTTAATTTAATATTTAAAATAAAGTTGTTATTTTGAGAATATATACAGAGTAGATTAACATTTATTTTTAACATTAGGAAAAAAAATTATGGTCAGAATGAGCCAATCAGGTTGCGGGGTAAGGTTGCGTACGTCCGACTTCCCTTACCCCGCTTCTTGCGGGAGCCTCTTTAAAACAATGTCGTAATGGGGTAATGATAATGAATGAATGAGCCAATCAGGTTTATGAATAATACAAAAGCTAAAGTGAAACAACTTAAAAAAATCGGAGGAAGTAGGTTGCATACTTGCAGTTACAAATTAAATTGGGACATGAGAAAATAAAAATTGGGACATTATTATGACCTCCTCCTCCTCCTCCTCCTCCTCCTCGTCCATCCAAAGTTGATCATTTGGTCATTTTATTACCCCCTTCAACTCACCTTTGTATCAACTCTATTACGTTCTCCAGAGTAATAAATTTGATTAATAAATAATTTACGTGTTGCACGGGCTATATAAGCAGAAAATAATTTATGACCAATGTGGCCTTGATTTGCTGGATATGTATATTATAGATGCCATATTCGGGCTTCGAATTGTAAGCTACGGAGTAAATTGTTGAAATTTTAAATATTCTTCCACCTAAATTTATCTTGAAACCCCTCATAATCTCTCCCTTTTCAAGGTTCTTCTTGTTTATAATCTTTGATTATTTATATGAAGGTCAACAGTAGGTAGTTAATTTTGATTTTGAAGATGAAGAGGGGAAAGAAAATATATTAAAACAATAGGTAATATAGTTACATATACCGACGAATAAGATCAACTCCAATTGCAAGCTAATTTGACAATTACAGAATAGCTTGTTATCACACATGAGATTTCAACTTTCAAGCTATTTCATTTTATAGCTAATTTACTTTAATGGATAACAAACTAGCTGGCTATTTAAATCAGTTCGACTTATTAGTTATTACTTAATATTTGGCAACTTTTGACAACTACTTAAATGAAACCACCTGAAGAAATGAAAGTGAAGCTCGTTAAGGGCTTAGGGCAAGTGCAAGAAGAACGAGAATATCTTGTAAGATGACTTCTAGTGTGCTGGTGTAGAATATCTTGTAGAATATCTTGCCATAAAGATTATTTCTGGTGTTTGCATACAGTAGCAAAGAAGTTTTTGCATGCTAATGTTACAGACAAGTAATTTTGAAGCACAAATATGTTCTCTTATTCCTTGCATTGATGTATACTGCTAGTACTATGTTGGGCGTATAGACACTTTCCTTACTGCTGTTTTCATGGTTAGATACTTTGATATATGAAAATCATTCGCTTGATCACCAGATATTAACTATTAAGTTATTAAGCTTGAATATCAACAAGCTTCGGTTTTGAAAGATGAAACAAACCATAATACTCACTGATCCACTTTGTAATTTCGATTACAGGACCATATTCACATCAAACCACATAAAAAAAACATACAATAACAATCTATTAAAGGACATAACTGACTAAAAAACATCTCCAAATAGTAAAATATTTCATAATAATGTACAGAGTACGTATACATCAAGGCAAGCAGAAAAATCATTGCATTCAGCCGGAACAAAAATGGGTATTCAGAACATAACAAAAATAAGCACAAGCAGCAGAAACAGGTACTGTCTGCATTTCTGTTGTCCTTTCGTGTACTGCATAACTGATGAATCCAGTAATATGGCCTACGCATGCATCATCTGACAGTATCAATTACAAAGTCAGCAATCAGCACAAACCCTCCCCTAGGCATTGATCCCGATCAGTTGGCCCAAACAGTGGCAAGCAATCAGAAACAATCTTTCTATCCCTTTTGAGCCCTTCCTTCACTTCAGCAATCTTTTCAAGGAACTTGCGTTCCATATCCCTGGCTACGACTGTGGCCTTGTCAATCTCCGCCAGAACAGCCTCCAATTGCATGCTTTTGTGCAATGCCAAAGCCTTCTCAACAAACGGTACCAACCAATCAACTTTCAGATGCATGAGCTGCAGATCAGATAAGGTGGAACTTAGGTAATGAACTTTGTCCTCAGTCAGGGTCTTTCCCGAGTTGGCTTGTAGAATAAGTACCATCTTTGCTAAAGACTCCAATGCTGTAGCTTTAGTGTCGCAACTACGTATTGCACTCCCTTCAATAACATCCCCATACTTCACCCAAATCTTTTCAAGAACAGGCAGAAAGTCAGATTGGATACCTATGCCAGTGAAGCTCATCATTGAAGCTTTCTTCCTACAAGGCTGCACCAAATATGTAAAAGCTTGACATAAGTCATGTGGATTGGTGAAAGAAAGTATCCCATGGAAACATTGCTGTCTTAAATTTTAATAATACCTGCATTTGATGAGCCTTAGAACTTGTTAAAACAATATTTTCTGGGGTCTGAGGTTCCAAAGCTAAGGAGGAAACGTTTGCCCCGTAAGAAACAAGAAGAACAAAAAGTGTCATTTGAAAAACATAAATCCTAATAGCAAGTAATCTTTAGAATGAATTCATATAAAAGATAACCTTTTCCAAGTTTGTGTACTGCATAGCCGTCTAAGGATGGATCAGAAACAATTTGAGGGGATTGGTTAATCGCAATTTGTTCCTCAAATTCAAATTTCACAGTGGGGGTTGCTTTTTCAGGCCTGATCCGAGATGGTTGGCTGCGGTTATCCACTTGTAGATCTTCCTCCTCCGTAGTATCCCTAAAATTTAAATTTGGCATCAGCTCAACCATTACCTAGATTTGATGCAATACATTGATATCATATAAAGAAAATCTAACACAGTATACTTCAACGAAAAATGTGAAAAGATAATACTCCGCAATAAACTTTGGCAAACAAGTAAAGGAAATAAGCTAAAACAGAACAACATCCAAATCCCTATTGTACTATGTCATCAACACAAATTTCTGCAACCATGTGGAACCATGGAAGTTTGACTAGGTATTCAAAAGTGTAATGGTTTATTTGGAGCCACTAACACATGAAAACAGTTAACCGTCTTGAAGGCTTGCACAGTTTACAGAAGGTGTTTGTGGTTCTACTAGCACCAAAGAGGATCAAGTTAGTTGATTGCCATAAAAAAGGAATTGCAAGCATGTTTTGATGTTGTTTTTGGCTTATTGAAGGAGATTGTACAAATTATTTCTATCTCCAGTGTCAACACCCTATGAACTATTGAACTCTGCCAAGAGCATCTAACCCATCTTCTATTAACAACACAAGAAAATTTCTAGATGAGACTACCCTGCAATGAAAAAGAATTTATGTTTGACCACTGATCCCTAGTTGAAGTTTTACAATGTTTGTTCATAAACAGAATTCCAACCTGAGAAAACATAGACAAATTCGACACAACATTTATGAGTATTATGACCCATAAGTTTTAGAACTACAAGCTGCTTGCCATAATTAAGGAAAAGATTTCAAATTTATAGGTAACCATCAACTACTATCAATCAACATATGACATAAATAACAACACCCAATCAAGCAAGATAAAAAAAAGCTCTAATTCAAGCCAAAGTCAGGGTTACCTGCTGGGTGGAAACGTATCCGAGGGACACTAGGGCTGAGCACGGATCGGATATCCGATCCGAAATCACATTACGGATCGGATATCCGTATCTGAAAAACCTAAAATATGATATCCGTATCTGATCCGAAATTTTCGGATATTTGATATCCGATATCCGAAAATTTTCGGATCAGATATTGACGGATATCCGATATCCAACAAAGCTGTTGAGAAATGCTTTACTAGTTTTCTTCCTTTTCAAAGAGTACCAATTCAACATTAAAATTCTGATGATTAATTCAAAATTTACAATCGATGCTTGAGAAAATGTGCAAGTAATACAACTAAAACCCTTAACAAATGAAACCCACAAAAAATCGATTCATTTACAACAAGATGTCAGCAACAACAAATTAAATAACAAAAAAAACGTAGATCTATATATGTTGTTGCTACTCTGCTAGTGCTTGGAATCTTAATTTCATTTTTTTTCCCAAAATGTGATCTTATCTTGATCAATCTTTAGATCGCCAATCATTAATTATGAGAAGGGAAAGTAAGAAAATAAAACTTAAAAGATAGTAACCTGTTAATGCTGGAAATTGATACTTTGTGAATAACTGTTGAATATGAAGGAGAAAGGTGGTTAGCAGGTTAGGTTTTGGGTAGGGTGGAGTGAAGTTGGGCGGCTGAGGTCTAGGGAGGTGAGGAAAATAGTAGATGGGCAGTGGGTATTAGAACAATGGGCTTTGAGAATATTTATTCGCCCAAAACATCTTATTTCGGATAATTTTTCGGATATCGGATATCCGAAAATTCTAATTTTGATATCTGAATTACTATCCGATATCCGCTTTTTCGGATCGGATATCTGATCCGAAAGTTAATTTCGGATCAGATATCCAAAAAATCGGATCAAATACGGATCGGATTTTCGGATAATCGGATTTTCAGATAATTTTGCTCAGCCCTAAGGGACACCATGTTGAAGGTGGCCACAGCATACAAGAAATGGCCTCGAAGTTTGACTTATGTATCTTTTTAACTACATCTTCTAAACAAGAAATGTAAATCCCAAAATTTTCAGCCACTTCTATGCATTTAGACCGTAACGGGTTCATACATGAACTGGTAACAATAAAATTCCCTTTATCCCATAAAAGATTCTCAGTGGAGAGGAAAAAGCAACAATCAATACTCAAAAACATGATCCTATCTCCTAGAGTTTGCACTGCCTCCCATTTCTTTTGCACTTCATTCAACCTGTAAACCTTGATAACATCTTTAACAACTAAGAGGAGTTCTTGACACGATTCAACCAGTTGAATCGCGTTATCAGGAGCACAAACGAAACAATCCACAACAGTATCAGTCACCTTGAATGTCAAATGATCGATGACATACAAATTCCCTCCCCCAGCAACTGCATAAATAGTTCCCTTATAGCATATTATGTCCTTAAACCACAAAAACGAGTTTATGCGTTCGAATTCCCATTTCCCTTCATGTGATTTCAAACCAAACAAATTCCCCAAAGAGTATAACACTGTTGCAGTGAAATCATAGGCAATATGGGAAAATTGATTAGCAGAATTTGAGTAAACAACTTTGCAATCAGAAATTGATCCACTAAAAGACCTAAAACAATATCCTTTACCAATCTCCGAAACCCGGAAATTGGAAAGATTTAGGGTTTTCGGTATACTTTTCTGCAAAATTGAGATGGGATCCCTCGAAATAGGATAGAGAAGACGAAGTTTACCAGGTTGTCTTTCTTCAACCGTTAAAATCCAACCTTTGGCATCAAAATGAAGCTGAGAATCAAGGGGTTTAACTAAAAAAACAGTAATTGGAACAAGATCAATATTATCGTAACCTTGATTATTGAAGGGGAGAGAAACAGGATTAGGGATTTGACGAGGAAAGAAAGGATTTAAAAAGTTAGGGTTTTTCGACAAAGGTAAAGAAGCGCGCCAATTTTTGCATACGGACCGGAACTTGCAGATGTCAATTCGACTTTCAAGGCGTTTTCCGATTAATGCTAAAGTTTTCGGTGGAAGTTCCGACCAAACTGCAGCGTTACTCCGGCCGCCTTCTGTTCGCATCTTCTTCGCCATGATTTTTCTGGTTTTGGAGCGTTAATTTTTGAACTTTCTAATTTAGTCAATTAGAGTCTTATTGGATAAAGGGTCTGATTCAACGAGTCAAAGTTGGACATGGGCTATATCACTATATGGTCGGGTCTGTGGGTTTGGGGTTGAGATTGACTTGGCCCATTTTATTAGTCAACCAGATGAGCCATCAGTTGGGATTTGGGAGGTTTCAAGAAATTTGTGGACCTATATACCCTGGTGTAAAATAAGTTCAGATAAGTTATATTCAGGAAAATTAAAATAAATGAGTTGAAGTAGTTACATATTTACACCCAATAAGTTTATGTGATAAACTTATAATTATACAACGTGTACCCGTCAAATAAAAAAAGGATTATTATACAACGTGTTTTCACCAAAAAATAATTAATTATACAACATATTCTTTTAACCATTTTCCTTTTCTCAAATATTGTTATGGTTAGAAAAACTTATTAGAAAAGACCTTTTAAAACACAAAAATTGTAAGAAATGACCTTGTAAAAAAATATTATGAAATAAGGCCGTATTGGAATTTTTTTGTTGTGAATCAGGACCAAATGTGATTTTTCGGTAGTCAACGACTACTTTCCGGCGTTGACCGTCACGTGACACGCACGTGTTTCATTTTAAACGATTTTTTTTTAAAACACTTCCCTCCATTTTCCCCACACCCCTTAAGTGAACTCTTTTTGAACTTAACTAAACTTATCTTGTCTGAAATAAATTAAAATAAGTCGAACATAGTCTGAATAGTAAAATGGAGGAATATTTTTTTTTTCCATACCTCAAGCTTCACCTTTCCCTTAACTTGAGTGCTTATTAGTGAACTTAAACTTATTTAGGGATTATTTTGCATCTGAGTAATAATAAATACGAAATAATAAATAAATAATACTTGCAATGTTTGGACTTTTGCCACTATTCATATAATCTACTTTGACTATTCGTAGTGTTTTTTATATAAGATAAAACATAGTCATGTAGGATCTTGTTAGATTCGTCTCAATGTGTATTTTCAAAATATCAACTTTTTATAATTTTTGCATAAAGATAATTTAAAATATAAATTATCAAAGTTGTGCATTGGTATGCGTGAAACTAACAAACGTTGCGAGTATTAAAAGACGGAGGAAGTAATAAATGGCGAGTGATAGACTTTACTCACTACTGCAATTCGTTTAATCTAGAATTCTAGTCCGATATAAGGATAACATAACCTTAACCGCCCTACAAATTGCATATATATGTGTTACACCTGTTGCGATTAAAGCGAAAATTAGAACAAACTTATCTGATTCGATGAACTGAACGAAGAACAATTGTTGCGTCGTGGACACCCACTGTCCTAAAAGACGATTCCGCGCTACCTCCCGGTGCAGTAGAACAGAATGCGGTCGCCCTCTAGGATTAGCGCAACTCCGACGTTGTGTGCACTCACAAAGCCGGATGGAGTCAGTATGTATGCCCAAAACCGAGAGCAATTTTGTGTGAGAGTAAGAATGTGTTTTCGTATTTTGTGTGTATGATTTTCTGTGAGAAGGGAACTGAAACTCTGATTTAAATAATTAGAAGGAAAGCATTGCAACAGACAAAAACGGCTGAGGGAATGAATGTTGCAACAGCCAGAAAACGGTCAAAAACATTGATCATAGTAACGGACGTAATTAAAGGCATTTAATCCAACGGTTACGTAATCAATACAGATTCCCGTAACAGTGACTTGCGCAAACCGGTCCAGTTACCAAAAAGAACAAGGTTGACCCACCCCACGCCCGCATTACCAAGTACCAAGTACCAAGTACCAAGTACCAAGTACCAAGTACCAAGTACCAAGTACCAAGTACCGCGGCCCGCGCCCGGCCCGGCGCGCGCGCGTGTGATGTGTCCACCCATACCATTCTCACACTTTCTTAAACAAGAGTTACACTCATTCCCCAATTAATAAACAAGAGGAATATGAAGAGTTTTTCCAATGTGGGACTCTTGAATTATCACTCACCCTTTTTTCCTTTGTGTTTCCCAATGAGAATTTCCAACAACACCTTCCTTGCTTTCTTCTATCCTGTTTTCTTCCTTCACTTCATAGTTCATAAGACTTCAGTTCATATTTCCATCTTTCTTAAACTCGATCAATCGATCTTACTGGATCTTCTAACAACAAGTTGTCCAAATTCTTATAGCAGCATGATGAATTTTGATGATTTTGAGGATAAAATCAATCCAGAAGTGTCCCAGCAAAATAATCAAATTGGCGGCGAGGATGATGATATTGATAAGGGTTGGAAAGAATTGACTCCAAATTCTTATAACAACATGCAAATTGGCGGCGATGATGATTATCAAAGTTGGGAAGAATTGATGGATCTTCTAACAAGTCCTCCAAATTCTTATAGAACCAATCAAATTGACGGCGATGATGGATCTTCTAACAACAAGTTAAGTTGGGAAGAATTGATGGATCTTCTAACAAGTCCTCCAAATTCTTATAACACCAATCAAATTGGCGGCGATGATGGATCTTCTAACAACAAGTTAAGTTGGGAAGAATTGATGGATATTCTAACAACAACTCCTCCAAATTCTTATAACACCAATCAAATTGGCGACGATGATGGATCTTCTAACAACACGTCGATTTGGCCTACATGTTTTTACTTTTCGCATGATTCATTTTTGTAGATTACATTCAAATTCAATTCAATAAAAGCAAAATATGGTTTATACACCCGGGTGCACAATGCTCACTGTGCACCCTATTTTTAAAAGAACATATAGTTCAAACGAAAATGATAAAGGTCGCAACATGCGACCTTTAAGCCATGTCACAATGATGTCATGTCATGCTTATGTGTCATGAATTAAATTGGAAACTAAAATATTTACATATTTTCATAGTAAAAATATTGCATTGATAGTAAAAATATTCTGATGAAGCAAACTTACGTAGCGCCTATATGTACCAATTAAATTCCAACACATAAGATTGCGATAACTAAAAGTTATCGCAACTTGCGACCTTTTATATATCATCACCCTAGTTCAAATGCAAAGAACATATCATTCATATTCATAGAACATATACTAAATGAACATATAGTTCAAATCCATAGTACATATATTGCAAATATTTCATTTGTATATGTACATTGAAATCATTTTTCATGTTCTTTAGATACTCAACAAATGTTCTTTAGGGTGCACCATGAACACTGTGCACCCGGGTGTATAATTCAAACTGCGCAATAAAAGTAGGAAGCTTTGCTTATTTATACTCGATCTTAATTCTTTTGGGTCCGTCCATTAGTGATTAAATTTCTCCTATTTGTTTTAGTCTTTTCAAAAGCGATGTTGTATGACCCTAAATTCGAAGAGACAGGTTCTATTGTCAATTTTGTTTTGCTCTCGAATGCTGGGACTTACGGGTGGACACGAACAAAACTGTACGTGAACAGTTTGGAATTGTTTCGATAAAAATTCGGCTTGAGCTCGATTCGTTTGTAAATGAACCAAGCTTGAGCTTAAATTTATGGTTCGAGAACTAAACGAACCAAACTCAAATTCAATAGCTTTCGGCTCGAAAGCTCGTTAATTTAAGAATAATAATGCATATTTGTGAGATTTTTATATATCATTTAATACCATTGTCCAAACTATTGATTAAACGGTTTTTTCATGAAATGCCCCTGAGGTTTGCAAAAACGCACCAAATACCCTCGCGTCTTTTGAATCACATAATATACCCCTATTTTTTCATACTGTTCATGAGATGCACTTGGAGTTAACGGACGTTAGTCCTCCGTTAGCTGCAGTTTACCATTTTGCCCTTAATATATATTTTTCGACCTAAAATCAAAAAAAAAAAAAATCTCAAACTTCTCTCCAAACTCTTCCTTCGATTCCCTAACCTCAAACATATCTCCCTTTCCGATTTCCATGGCGAACCCACTTCAATTCTTCAATTCATTTCACTTTCCTTGGCCTATCTAATCACACCGATTTCCCTTCGAATTCGATTCAACAATTTCCCAATTCATCTCTCAAGTCGATTAAATCGCTCAAGTTGCACAATTTTTCAATTGTTACTGATTCCGATTTGGGGGTTATTTCCCAGTTCATCACAAATTTGGAGGAGTTGGGTGTAAGTAATCCAAAGGATGATTACTGCGTTACTGGTGTTTCTGGTGGTGGTGGTGCTGCTTTAGGGATCACTGATGAAGGCGTTGATTTGATTGCTTCGAAGCTCCCTCATCTCAGAAAAGTTAATTTGTCTAGTAATTACTTCATTTCTGATAAATCTCTTATTAATCTTTCTGAGAAATGCTTAAATTTGGAGGAGATTATAGTAAACAATTGCAATTTCGTGACTCAAACTGGGTTTGCTTTGCTTTACAAAATTGCCAGAATTTGAATTCTATATCTGTTCTAGGGATGGATTTGGTTTTTTGAGGTTTAGTTCTGAACATTTCAACCGTATATGGGGATCAGATTCAACAGGGGATAGTGCTGTTGAATTAGATACAGTTCCTGCAATGTATGGAATAGTTCTCAAGTTCTCATCCTCAGCTCCATATGGTTCTATACCATCATATCATATCCCATTTCTTCTTGGCGAATCGGCTTTTGAGATCCCCCACAAGAAAGAGTCATTGGACATTGTCCCAGCTGGAATTCAGTCCAATGAAAAGTCAGTTTCTAGTTCACTTGTTACCATTGAATTGGAACCCCGAGAACCTGTGCCAGGTCTTGTGGATGTTTCCATTAACGCGAATGCAGAAAATGGTCAGGTTGTTAATGGGAAGCTTCAGGGGGTCTCAGTTGGCATCGAGGACATGTTTCTCAAGGCTGCTGCCCCAGCTGAGATTCTAGAAGACACAGTTCCAGGATATTACTCCGCCCTTTTTGATGCTTTGTGGGAGGTATGTGGTGCCTCTTCCAGTGCAGGTCGGGAAACATTTTCACTAAAAGGAGGTAAGGGGTTTGCAGCAATCCATGGAACACAATCAGTTAAGCTTCTCGAAGTTCCTTCAACCTTAGCAATTCGTGTTGTTGAAAGATATTTAGCCCCCTTTGTTGTTGGTGTGATTGGTAGACCTCTGGTGGAGGTTGTGAAGGACGGTGGCTTAATCCAGGATGTGGCATGGATAGATATGTTTTCAGGTTCTGCTAATGAGAATAACTCGGTTGCGAATTTTGATGGTGGTCCACTATATTTGACATACTTTGAAAATGAAGATGGTAAGATCAACATTGGTAAGACAAACATGGGTTGCTTTCTTGTGTTGATATTCCTACCACCCAGGTATCATCTTCTCTTTCGGATGGAAGTTTCTGATATTTCAACATTGGTCCGAATTAGAACAGATCACTGGCCTTGTTTAGCCTACATTGATGATTATTTGGAAGCTCTTTTTTCTTTGTAACCGGGGTTAGTCTTTTCTGCTGCTATATACTCATTCCATTGAGAAAGGAGTATGTTCTGTTCTCTTTTGTTTGCGTTACAGCAGTTGGTTACATATTTTCTGTTCAAATTCTTTTCCCAGATTGTTTTTTACTTGGGAAAATATTCTTTTTGCATCAGAAATAAAAAAATGTATATATTCTAGTGTCAATCATTCACCAGCTGCACTTTTGTACAAGAAATTTATACAATCAGTTCTGAGAGGTGAAATACTTGTATTTTGGTTGTATACTTCTCTGAGAGTATGATGTTAACATGTAATTCTACAATTAGTGTTTAGCTTCTGGCTGTTTGGTTGTCAGGTGCCTTTTGTTTCGAACTTCAGCTGAGATGTGAGATCATTTGATCAAAATCTAACGAAGGCCCAATATGTTATACTTGTATGTTTTTTGTTAGGATTCTGGGTATTGTTCCTTGATTAAGAATCTACAAACTATACAAGCAGCAAGTTTGGATGAAGAAAACATGGTTGTTACGCAACTTTCTTTCTTTTGATAGTATAAAACTTACTGGACTAGCCATTTGAATCAAATTCTGCCGTTTAAAAGCAGTTTGGGTATTTCGTGCAAATAAGTTTACAAGTAGGTGTATATTGTGTAATACGTTTATAAATAGGTGCATTTGATGAATTATAAACATGACTTAACGGAGGACTAACGGAAGGTCGGCTTAGGGGTATTTGGTGCAAACTTAGGCAAAAATAGGGGTATATTATGTGATTCAAAAGACGCGAGGGTATTTGGTGCGTTTTTGCAAACCTCAGGGGCATTTCATGAAAAAACCGTTGATATTAAATGATAAATAAGGATAATATTTTACATAACTTGTCCAAGAAAGATACTATTATAATGTTAGATTAAGAAAATTATTAGTAATATTATTGTACTTGTAGGTATAATATGGTGTATCAATTTATCTAGTTAAGCCCCGAACAATCTCGAAACTCGGCTTGAACTCGAAGAATTCTTATCAAGCCTGGCTCGATAAGGATTTTTAAGCTCGAGGTAAGTTTTAGCTCGAGAAAAAAATAACCAAATCAAGCCGAGCCTATTAGAGTTCGGCTCGATTCGGCTCCTGTACGTCCACCCTAGTGGGACTACTAATTTAATTAAGTTGAATAAAAGACTTGAGGTAGATTATGCAAAGAACTTGGTGTTTCCATTCTCTTCCGTATTAAACCATACACTTATCCCTATTCCCTATTCCCTATTCCCTAACCTAGTTGCCATTTTACTTATCATATTCTCTTTCGTTTAAGTTGTTAATTGATGGAATATGTTTTTAAGGGTGTGAATATGATCTTTGGTTATGTAGAGATGCTAAATTCATTGTAGTGAATCTCTATTCCCTAACCTAGAAGAGTGTTTTGTGTAACCAAGTCTGTAATTTTCATTCCCCTCACCCGGATTGTATTAAAGTATTGTTAGAAGACTCAAGGAACTTGGTTGTTAATGAATCTAGCACTACGAGGCTGGATAATGCTCTCATGAACTCTTCTGATGTATTATTAACGGATATTAGCCCGTCAAGGCGTATCCCAACTATTAATTAAGTATTGTATCCTTTGTTACCCAAAAAAAAATTCATTGTAGTGGAACTTCTTAAGAAAGTGATCGGGGCAGAAAAGAAAATCGGATATGCCCTTGACCATGTTGTCTTTATTTCGGGTTATTCTTGTATACTTGAGCTAACTATGTCGTTATAATTGTTGCGGTAATACCAAAATATATTGTACTCCGTAATAGATTAAGAAAATCAGAAGATCAAAATTTTCCATTCCAACATATCGTAATAAGTTAAGCAAATCAGAAGATAGAAAAACCATGTCAAGTTGGTTCCAAATTCACAATTGAGGATGTAAATGATAGAGATAGAAATCTACTAGGATCATGTTAGATTTGTGAAAACTCCGTGAATTGAAGTGCATTAAATTTATCAAATATATAAGACTACAATATGATTCCTAATAAGATTAAGAACACTAATATGACTAGAAGTCTAATATACATTAAATATCCTAAAAGATTAAATCCTAGTAGATTTCTATCTCTATCAGTAAAGTTGTTGAAAACATTCAATCACATGGAGTACCTTGATACAACAAAACATAATCCAATCAATCATATCAACAAATGTAAAATCACAATTGGAGAAAATCCAAGGAGTTCTGCTATAAAAAAAGAAAAAAAAAAACTCTTTAAACTAAACAAATTTTAATATTCCAACTGATTAGGTAAGCAAGCAAGCCAAGATGACAAATGAAGCTCAACATTCTCAGCTTCTTGTGCCAGTTTTTCTACCTTGGCTAGTTCAGCTAGAAGCACCTCCTTCGTTTCTGAAGCACGGACTTTGACCTTGCCAATGACTTCAAGAGTAGAGACCAATTCCCTCGCTTTATAACTGTCTGTAGCCTTTTCTACTGATGGAACCAGCCATTCCACATTAAGCTTCATGTGTTGTAAGTCGGCTAGGGTTGAACGCAAGTAATTAACTTCTTCTTTAGTGAAAGATGATCCTGTGCTATTCTCAAGAGAGAGTACTATAGCTGCTAATGACTCTAATGCCCTAGCAACGATGTCACCATTGCGCATAGTGCAGCCATCAAGTATGTTGCCATGCTTCACCCATATTTCCCTTAAAATGGGCGCTAAATCTGACCGGACATTGAGTCCTTTGAACATTGTCATTGGAGTACTAATATCAGAGATCTGCACCAAACACATATAATGAGGTCCTCTTATGTAGAAAGAGAAGTACATGCATGTATATAATATATATAGGTAACTCATTCTTATAAAAGAATTCAAGTCAAGGAAGTAGATGCTCTAGACAGGATGGCCAAGATCCGTACATGAACTTGGCTTATCTATTCCTCGGCCTTAGCAGTTAGCACAAAGAAATGAATGACAACAATTAGGGGGCGTTTGGTTTGGGGGTTTCATCAAAGGGAAAGGGAATCAACTACCTCGATTCCCTTTGTTGTTGTTTGATAGACCAATTCAATCATTCTCTTTACCCTTATGATTCCCCCCTTACCCTCTACTATGATTCCTCACCCTACCCCAAGGAATCATGCTAACCCCCAAACTCCTTATCATCCAACCAACTTAACTACCACTTTTACCATCTTTGACAAACACCTCCACCAAAACACCACTTGACCCACCACCCCAACAAACCTACTCAACCACTCCAAGACCACCATGCCATCACCGAAGCCACCCTACATCCCTACACCGAAATCATCCAATCACCACCAAAACCACTTTACCCCCAAAATTCACCCCAACCACCCCCCAAAAAATGCTCTAAACTCACTGGAAACCATCCAACTCACCCCAAAAACAATTCTAACCAATTGAAATCACATAACTACCAAAAAATAACCTCAATCATCAAGAAAATCCATAAAATAACTAGATCTAAGAAACAAAATAAGTAGATCGAATGAAGCCGCGCTGCAAGGAAGGGCCGTGGAGAGCAGCGGCGCGAGGAGAGCCGAGGAGAGCAGCGACGCCGCGTTGAAGGTCGTCGCTGGGTAGTAGAAGCGGCAGAGGGGAGGTAGAGGTGGCAGGGAAGGTGGTGGTGGTTGTTGTAGATTGAAGAAAAAGGGGTGATGGTTGTTGTAGATTGAAGAAAAGGGGTGGTCGTTGTGGTATATTGAAGAAAAGAAGGGTGGTTCTTGTAGAACGTTTCCTTTTGATTTTTCACTAAACAAACAACTTAGGGCAAGTAAGGGTTTTGCTTTCCATTCTCCTTCTTTCCATTTCTTATGTCATTCCCTTTCCTCTTTGCGAACCAAACACCCCTCATATAGATTTAATTCTAATTTATCCCTTAATCACCAAAGCAGGAAAAAAAATTGAACGCGAAAGAAAATTTTCAAGTTCGGTACCTGAGTTAGAGAAGTCAATGCAGGGTTAGAAGATGCTCCATGAACTTTCTCCTCAGATTTAGCTGTTTCAGTAGCAGATATTATATGATCAAGTCTTGCAAGGTTCCTCTCCATTCCTGATTTTAGATCTTCAAGTCCTAAATATTTATTCTCATCGGCTGAAGTAAGGAATTCAAGTTCTGGAAAGAAAAAAGACACCTTCTCGTCGTCCCTGGTTTCATCGTTGAAAAAACATGATCTCAATAAGAATTTTCTCACCAATCATCAACAACAATTTTTTAATGATATGAATAAATGTGAATCCATCAGGTGTGGACTAATACAATCTATCAGGCGTGCAATATGTTTTACTCTTAAACATGAGAACTTCACTTTGGTTCACAGTCAACAATACAATGCATAATATAGTACGAAGTATAATTTCAATGAGTAGCTACTAAGAACAGAGCTCAGCTCTCGTTGATCAGCAGTCTATTCATCTTATGCTCAATGCGGTTCGTGTGGTTTCATAAGAGTCGGTGCACAGTGCATGATGTATGGTCTGTCAATCCTAGAGAAATAATTCACCTCGTGGCGGATCTTGGCCAAAAAAGTACATGAGGCCTAAGTTTGGAAGTACCAACCTCTTATTTTATACAGATGCATTCAATCAATATGTCACAATATTTTATACTTCCTCCGTCTTTTAATACTCGCAACGTTTGGACTTTTGCCACTATTCATATAATCTACTTTAACTATTCTTAGTGCTTTTTATATAAGATAAAACATAGTCATGTGTGATCTTGTTAGATTCGTCTCAATGTGTATTTTCAAAATATCAACTTTTTATAATTTTTGCATAAAGAGAATTTAAAATATAAATGATCAAAGTTATGCATTGGCATGCGTGAAACTAACAAACGTTGCGAGTATTAAAAGACGGAGGAAGTACAATTTTAGCTTTTATAAATAATACAAGTCAAAAAATAAAAAAGTATGCACGGATTCGGTGAAAGATCCTTCCATCATTTCATTATGGATTAGGGGTCCTAGTCTCCTAGATACATCTTACAACATAAACATATTGGTAATCTGTATTAAAATTGGAAAATAAAGATTTTTTACCTAAGTACAATATTATTAGAATTAAAAGGAAGGTAGGAAATCTTTAATATCCAAATTTGCATATGCTAATTTATTTATTTTTGAAAAAAATAACAAAACTCTTGGTACTATTCGTCACTCATATGTTCTTTAGTTTACCCCCCAAAAAAAATACTATTCTTTTTAATCAGGACCATTCATTGACTAAATAAGCAGGAATTTTGTAATGTAAAATACTACGTAATACATAGTATATCTTCTTACTTACATAAAAACGTATTTTTAGATTACAATTTTTTTTTTCAATTTTTAATTTTATTTGCAAAAGGAAGTATATATTTACTATAGCTATAATAAAAATGAGTTTCTTTTTTATTTATTTATTACCTTATTTAATTATAAAATATTTCCATAATAAACATATTGATTTATTACCTTATTTAATTATAAAATATTTTCATAATAAACATATTGAGTTAGTAAACAAATTTGATGAGTCACGCTTATGTGGCATCATTGAAAAGGTGTCACATGTGATGGAAACACATATTTTTTGTCGCAATTTGCGACCTTTATCATCACCCAATTAATAAAAGTAAGAAGTTATCAGCATGTTTTACCTTCGAAAAGGTGATGTATGAGGAGGCTTGAAAAGCCAACTTGGAGGCGACCACAGATATGCAAATGAGTTCGTAGTCAGATAAACGAGAGCCTGATTAGCAGCTCCCAAGCGGAAAACACCAATTTCCTGACCAGGTACTTCATCTATTACTCCAAATGAGAGGGTGGAAAACACAACACAATTGGCCAAATCGCGCCCTGGAAAATCTTCAGCAGAGGCAAAGAACCCTTGATCAGGACTCAAGAACATGACCTTACCGTCCAGAGTATTAACCTCCTCCCACACCCCTTGCTCATCCGGAGAGTTTTCGCAATACTTCTCCGAAAACTTCAACATGTACACTGAAATTCCTTCTTGTTCTCTCGCATTTCTCACAACCAGATACAAATACCCTGACTCTGAAACCACTAACCTCTTGGGCTGTTTTTTCGATATGTGATAAAGTACGGAATTATCAACTATTACCCGATCAGGATCTACCTGGTAAAGTTTCCCATGCTCATCAATGGCACGTAACTTTCCTCTAAATATCACGACATCTTGAAATATGCTACCTTCACAAATATATTGCCGTGGATACCATGTCAAATTACAGCCTTTTATGCTGAAAACAGCTAGAGTACCCCAGTTATACAAAACAGCCATTAATATAAAACATTCCTCCCCCACCCCACCAACAGGAATTGCCAAAACTTTCTTCACCAAGTTTAACAACGTCGAAGATGACTCCGGATCCATCTTTTCACCACAATCGACTAGATTAAACCCCTTATATAGCTCAGACACATGAAATTGAGTCAAATCTAAATTTAGGGGGAGTTTTTCAGACTGTTCAGAAATGACAGAATCACCTGTTAAGGGGTTTTTGAGATGAATGTTGCTCTGCTTTGCCTCTTCTACCCTCACTATCCATGGTGGCACTGCACTGGTTACAGTGGTGGTTGTGGTGGGGACAAGTGGGCGGAGGAGAGTGACTATGCTTGATACCAGGAAACATCCCGAGAAGAGGTGGAATCCGGTTGAAGGGATTTCCAAGGGTACGAGTTTTAAGAGCTTGTTAAGGCAAGCTTTTGAACACATATGTTTGAAGAGGTAGCGCCATTTCTTACAGACGGAGCAAAACCGGCGGATGACTTTTCTGCTATCGATACGTTTACAGACTGATCGGAAAAGATCTTCAGGAAGTTCCGGCCAGTTGTGGTTGATCACTGCACGATGGCGGATACGCATTTCTTCTGGTTAGGTGAGTGTCTGAGCGTTGTGCTACACACAGAGATAAAAAGAATGAGGAGGGTTAGGTTAATTATACAAACGTGTCCAATTTATATGATCGTGTTTTAGAGAATGTAATGAAGTTACTCGCCGCCTTGCTAAATGGGCCGTATAGGTGGATTACTAGAATTTAATATGAGATTTGGGTTAATTGGATTCCTCTTTGGGTCACCGGTGTAATTGTACTGGACTCTCCTGGTAAAATGTTATTTAATGTAACTACCCGGAACATGACCCAAAAGACCATAACTACTTTGTTGGTTCAAATGAATTACTCTTGCTAAACATAACCAACTCTTCTGATATACCATATTGCATGATGGTAATCGTAATAAATTTTGTTAAGTTTGATACATATGTTTATAGTACTACAACCCTCAAGCATACCACTTAGAAGACAATGTCTAGTGGTAGTGCAATCTTTTACAAATTCTTAGGGTTAAGTAACATTACTACAATGGATCTTAAAATTTGCAAATAGATTCATTCCTAAAAATACAGACTAAAATCTATTACCTTCAACATAAAGTAAGCACTAGAACTGAGGATGTAAAAAATAAAAATAAAACACAAATAATTTTGCCAATTTTACTGCATTTTGGAAAAAGAGAGGGCTGACAAAGGATATGGAACCTATTTCCCATTATTTGGATATGGGATGGGGAAAGTGAAGGAATGGTAATTGAAGAGATTTATATATTAATTGCCGTTTAAATAAATCAAATCCTTCCACAATTGAGAAGATTTGGAAGAAGGGAAATTATAAGCATGATCTTTCCATACCTTCACCCGCCATGCCCAACAATTATCTATTTCCATTCCCTCAATAATTGCTAAGACAAACTGTTTTCAATAATCTTTTTTTTCCAGCATGACGCATGTTACAATCTGCTAGATAGGTTTCCAAATAGTAAATAGGGGGATGGAGAGGCTAATGAAGCTTTCTAAAACATGTATTCTTACAAAATAAAATCTCAAAAGTGTGTGACAGGTTAACAGTTCAAACTTTTATCCCAAATGCAGCTAGAAAAGTAGGGGATTAATGGACGGAAACATTTTGAAAATAATCCCAACAAATTCTAAAAAATAAACTTTTTTTTATAGAAGGATTTAGATTCACAGCAAATTAGCAATTTTGTTTACAAGCAAAATCACCATCTAAGGTGACCAAAAACCGAGTTTTCAAGCATTACACGCACCTTTGTATTAAGGAAAGGTTACATTCCAATCCAGTCCCCACTCACCAGACTTATCCAAGCTTGAGCAGCCCTTGCTAGGCAATCTGCCTCCTCAACTTCGATCCCTCCCCACAAGATACAGGTATCCTCCGCAGCTCTTTTCTAAATTTCTAGTACTCGTAATTCCCTGCATACCAATGGAGTACAAGTTAGAATACTTTCCTCTCAAGGTTCTCCACACATGGATTCTAAGTGCATCATTTCTACACCATTAATTCATAAAAAACGTACTTATGGCATACATGAAAATATCAATGAAAAACGTACTTACAGGTGTTAAACATAGACGAGAAAATGCTCATAAGTCCAGCTCCAGAATGCAGAAAATGTCATCAATAAGTTAACAAATCCCCTGTCCTAAACTTTTGTTAAGATCAACAGATTCCAAAGTAGGGATTATGTCAAAAACAGACTTCATGTCTTCCTCCACTTCATCCAGTTTTATTAAGAAAACAAATTCCCTCTCCTAAACTTTGGTTAAGATCAACAGATTCCAAACTAGGGATTATTTCAAGAACAGATTTCATGTCTTCAGTTTCATTTTTTCAGCACGGGCTTTGGCCTCACCAAACTTCTTCAGAGAATCAAAAAGTGGTTTGGTTTTGTGAACAGCCAAGCTTTTTCAACAAACGGTGCCAACCAGTGCATATTGAAATGCATGTTTTGAAGGTCAGGCAACTTGGTTTTCATTCAAGGATTTTCCTGAGCTACTCTGGAGGATAAGGAATGTTGTTGCTAGTGACTCTAAGGCCCAAGCTATCAAGTCACCACTGCGTATTGTACTCCCTTCGAGAATATTCCTATGTTTATCCCAGATATTTGCAAGTGAGTACAAGGGTGGACTTGATATTTATTCCTTCAAACTTTTATGTTGAAGCACAAAGGTTCAAACGCAAAAATGAGGCCAATTAGAAACAGAACCCAACAAATAGTGGTATCATCAGAATTCTTAAAAATACTGAGTTCTCAAAGCATGAGAATCCACAATAGCAGTGTGAAAATTTATCCCTTTGGTACTAACTGAACAACCGGAAACAGATATTCGTTAAAAGATTGAAATACAAGCAAAGAAAAACATCTAATATTGAAATCATAAAAAAGATTACCATACTCATTAATCATTAATATTAGCAAGTTCAATAGAAGAGGTGACAATCAAAGATGAAGGCAATTCCACCTTCTCAGTTGAAACATCTAGGTACCAGGAATCAAATCTTTCATTCTCATCATCATCCCTTCACAAACAAATAGAAAAAAAAAAAGGCAAATTTGTTAAAAAGGACCTTTTATAATCCAAATTTTGCGAGAAAGGACCTTATATAACTTTTTTTGTCAAAAAACACCTTAATGTAAAAATTTTTGCGAGAAAGGACCTTATATAATTTTTTTTTTGTCAAATCACACATTAATATAATTTCTTTTTGCGAAAGACAACCAAAAGTAAATTTCCGGCATTGACTGAGCTTTTTTGGCTATTGACTTACACGTGAGAAGCACGTGTGGCTTTATTTTGCTAATCACACCCAATTTTCCTCCAAAATTCTAAGCTTTAAAACTAAAGTTGAAAAAAAAAACCGAAATAAAATCAAGTTTGAAAATTCAAGAGTCGGGAAAATCAGTGTCTTTAGCCAACGTAAGCCACACGTGCTGCTCACGTGCAAGTTAATGGCCGGAAAAGCTCAGTCAATGCCGGAAACTTTCCTTAGGTCCTTTCTCGCAAAAAAAAAAAACTTTAAGGTGTGTTTTCACAAAAAAAATTATATAAGGTCCTTTCTCGCAAAATTTGAGTTATAAAAGGTCCTTTTTGGCAAATTTGCCAAAAAAAAAATTAGGAGTCACTGCCCTTCATAAAACTGTAAGGACTAAGGAGTTTTCCTTTTACTCAATAACATTTTTGTTTGGAGAAATGCTCAATGCCACTTAACATGGATGTTCAGTTAAAGTAGGAGAGTAGTTTCCCAATAAGAAATACCACATAGGAATACACGAGAAGGCTGGAAAAAGGGTAAAGAAGAATAAATGTCAGTTCCCACCTTTTTGGGGTGACTCGGGTGAGGGCTGAAGCGAGGAGGCCAAATAATAGTCTACAACTCTACAAGGAGTGAGTGCCATAGCAGTGCTATTAAAACCTCACTTTCCCCAATATCCCATCCCTGCTACAAAGAAACAATGATATTGCATGCTTTTTTAGTGAAGGCTGTGATCCCATTTTTGCCTCTCCCTTTAACCAACAAAAAGCTGAGACCTGAGTAAGTGTCCCTCCCACTTATACACTTTGTAGAACTCCCCAAAAAGAATGAAAGCTAACCGGAATTCGCTTCTTAAAATAGACTATCACCTCATATATTAATTTCTCATAAGAGGTCTTTCTCCTCCAGAATAACTTATATAAATGAGCTGAGTCGCTATACAACATGAGGTATAGCAACTTAATTACAGCACCATTTAGACCTAAGATCGTGTCAAAGATTAATGCATCAAAAATAGCCTACATTTTCATACAACAGTTTCAAACTATCTCTAAATTAGGAAACTTCTATCAAAATTACTAGGGCATTGGACATCAATCAGAACCTTCTATTTCAGCAGCAGAAGTGTAGATTAGTATAATGTACTAGACAAGAAGGTTTAGTATCAAGGTAATATGCAAGTAAAATACGTAATGTAAAGTCTTCATTGAGATGTAAGCAAATCACAAGAAAATCAAATTAACATTGAGAATCTACATTTAACGTTACCTTCTTGAAGTGTAAGTATCTGGCAAGAACCAGGTAGGGGGCGGCCATAGACCATAGTACTCCAGCAGCGGCACCACAGAGTGATCCTATCCTATCTCTATCCTCCATTCCTCCCTTCTAAAATAAAAGACACCAATAGGAAGATATTCACTTGCTTCTTCAAACAGTTGAAGGTTGAACATCAGAGGCACAGCAGAGAAATAGAAACAACTTTAACAGTAAACAGGTAATCCCATTTCACCACACACCAATTGAACTCGTTTACTGAAGAGGGGAAAGCCGTCCTAAATAGGAACGAGTCACTGTTCGCTCCCTTTGAGGTGTATACTCAAACATAGTTAGTTCTCGGGCACAAACAATAAAGCACGAATGTAGACCAACCCAACAAAAAGTGACCAAACTCCCAAACTTGTTTGCATCAACAATCTACTATACAATCCTCCCAGACAGTAAACCGTAAATTGAATCTTCTTCACCAAAGAATCATTATCATTATACGGCCAAACTACTAACCAGAGCTTCTCCTTGTGCGCAACCAATCTTTCCCGATTCCACAGAGGAGGACAGGGAATATTCACACTAACAGTCTTATTAACCTTCATTTACTTGTGATCAATAGAATGCTAATTTCCTATGAAATCAACAGAACAAGCCAATTCCCTTAAAACTAATCACATCAGAAAATGTTGTAACCAAACTATCACGAAGAAAACACCAATTCCTTTTTTCAGTCTCGTCCCAGTAAGAGTCCCTTCCCCATATAACACCATAGCCGTGGAATTAGAGCATAAAACCACATGAACACCAATTACTTCTTTCCAGTCAATTGCATACTTAAAACCATAACTTTTTGCGATTTCAAACAAATCAAAATCCAATGAATGCAGAGATATTAGGAAATTCGAACGCAAATTCGTAACATGACTTTGAAAGTAGGTATAGATTCCGATGCTTACCGGGTATCACTTCTTCTACTGTTAGAATCCAACTGCTGCGGTCATTTGATGGGGACAAGTAAAACTGTGCAAGCGAAGAGAATTAAGGGTTAATTGGGCCAATCGTTGAATGGAAGCGTTGAATTTGAGATTCTGTGAGGGAGAAAAGGGGATAGGGGTTAGGGTTTGAACTTTGAAGCTCGCCAATTCTGGCAGATGGAGCGGCATCGCGAAACGTCGATTCTACTTTCCAGAAGGTTTCCGATGTCGGAGAGAATTTCCTGTGAGAGGTTTGACCGAAGCCGGCTCGAACTTTCCGGCGAGATACCATGTTCTCTTCCTTTCACCGATTGCCGGAAATTTCCCTTTATTGAAATTGAAATTGAAATTGAAATTTGGTTGACGACTTGAAGTTTGACCGGTGAAGTTCATGTTTTGTCCTTTTCTTAACTCTTTTTTCTCTCTCCTCCAAAAAGGATACGGCCCAAATTCAATAGGACCCAATATCCGAATACATCTAATTTAAGGTCGTTCATTAAATTAAACTAGCTTTTGAGCCCGTTTTATATATATAGTGGTAGTTTAGCCGTCCTTTAAAGTTGTAATTTTGAGTGTTAAAGGGGGTATGGAGTGGAAGACACTGACTGAATATATTGGATTGTTGTTAAATTGATGTTGAATGAGAAAGACTAAGTAGATGATGCGTTTAAGTTGTAAACTATAGCCAAATAATAAAAAGTAAAAGTAAAAGCCAATTTGATGGGTTAGAGGAGGAGATGGCACGTGTCATCTAATAAGCTATGGTTTCACTTTTTATAGAATAGGTATAGATATCAGAACATAACTAACCTGAGGAAATCTAACACCCGATTTGGATCTAAGAAGTTTGAACCCTGTACCCGACTCGTTTACAACTTGTAATTACAACTAGACACCAGATTTAACCTTATAACAACTACTCCCTATAAAATGCCGTTGAATTAGTCACTATGCCATAATCCCAATTTTTTTTATAATTTTTACAAATACATAATTAGAGATATTTAAGGTTAAATGGTGCATTGAAAAGTGTGTCAGTAATGCAAGTACAAAAAATGAAGGGAGAACAATTGAACCAAGACGGTAGGATTTCGTATCTAATTCAATGTGCACTGTTATAGACCTGACGATCTAATATGAGTCAACCCGAATCAAAATTCACCCGATTAATTGCTAATCCTGACTCGAGTCCGTCTAATACCCAAAATTAACCCGATTGGATTCTATCTAATAATCTAAATCATTAGCACGGGTAGTAAATATAGGTAATTTTATTCGGATAAGATCATAAGGTTACATCGATTGGATTAGGTTCCATAGTTCTCATCACATCAAGCAACAAAGATGAGTTGGATTGTAGTGTAATTAGTTCCGTTCAATATAGATCATAATCTTTCTTAGTAAATATTTAGGACATAAATGCGTAAGATAATACTTCAAACTAACTAAAAGCTAAAATATGTAAAAAAAATCAATCATAATTTATGAAAAAATGGGGAAAATGTATGTCGAAAAATGGAAAGTGGACACTTATTAATAATGTGACACTTATTTAAGAACGGAGGGAGTATTTATTTAGTGATCAAATTTTATATTTTGCATTGGGATTCCTCGGAAACTCAAGTACATAACAATTGATTAAAGTTGAGGTAAATTTTACAAAACAATCTTTCGTTACTCAGTTCCCCATAGCATCAAAATGATGGAGATTGTACCATGAACATTTAATTTTTTTTCTCTTTCACCCCCCTCCCTTTTTCCTCCATAATTGCTAACCAAAAATGTTAGTTTTAATTGATAGTACCGCATGTCCGCAGTATAGTGTGCTTTTGGGAGTTCAAACTTGAATCCCAAACTGCAGCTTGCCATAGAAGTATCAAATGAATGGAACAGAATCATACGGGAATCAACCCCAACAAATTCTACTGCGAAATTACTTCTTTTAGTTCAAACAACTTTTTGATGCAAAATGTAAATAGTATGAACTGAATTACTCAGTTTCTTTAACAAACACATCAAAGTCGCAGCTGATCAAAAACCGAGTTTTTAAATATTATTACAATTTACAAGCACCGTTGTTTCTACTAGGAAAACAAAATAAGGGAAGGGGTACACTATGCACCCCACCATTCAGTAATTACTGCCTCTATGATCAGATCATCCCTCCTCAAAATGCAGGTATCCTCCTCTGCTCTTCTATAGTAGTTACTCCACCTGCATACCCATGGTCCATGGAGAACAAGTTAGAATACTTTTTACTTAGAATTCCCTTTTTTTTTTTTATTAACACAACTTGTTCTACGAAATATTCCATCAAGAAAAATACTTACCAAAAGTCCAAAAGTCAGCTACATAGAAAGAAGATTTTCTCCTTGCCACTCTTGAATACAAAAAAATGTTACCAACAACAGGTTAACAAATTCCCTCTCCTAAACCTCTGTTAAGATCAACAGATTCCAAAACAGGAATTTTCTCAAAAACAAATTTCATGTCTTCCTCCATTTCATCCAGTTTGGCTAATTCATCAAGAACCTTTAGTTTCATTTCTTGAGCCCGAGCTTTAGCCTCACCAAACTCCTTCAGAGAATCAATCAGTGGCTTGCTTTTGTGAACGGCCAATGCATTTTCGACAAATGGTACCAACCAGTCTACTTTAAAACGCATGTTTTGCAGATCAGACAATGTAGAGCTCAAGTACTCAGCTTGGATTTTATTCAAGGTTTGTCCTGAGCTACTCTGGAGGATGAGCACTGCTGTTGCTAGCGACTCTAAGGACCTAGCGATCAAGTCACCACTTTGTCCAAATGTTTTGCAAAGTATGGACAAGGTTGGACTTGATCTTCACTCCTTCAAAAACATCTGTTGAAGAACAAATGTTAAAATCCTGCAGAAGAAAAAAAAATTAAATTAATTCCAGACAATGAGACAAGTAGTGGAAGCATGAGAATTCTATCAATACCTGAATTCTCAATGCAGGAGAATCCCCAAGAACTGTGTGCATGTTTGTCCCTGCAATATTTGGTAAAAATGAGGAACACGAAAAAAAGATTAGTTATAGATTGTATATCACAAACAAGTAAGATGATCTAATATGGAAATCACAAGAAGGATAACCTTGTGGAATGTTTGCAACTCCAATAGAAGGGGCGGCAATAGAAGACGGAGGCAATTTTTCTTTGCTGTCAGCTGACACACCTTGTTCCCACAAGTTCATTTCTTCACTCTCCTCATCGTCCCTCCACAAACAAATAAGAAAAACGATTTTAGGCTTTCAGTTTAAGGTGCTTTGCTATCTTGAATAGCAGCCGAGCATCACAATTTCTTAAGGAATATGATTAGGATGACAAAGTCTCTTAACAAGACTGCAGTTAAAGTCATCAAAAATAAAAAAATAAATCAACCAGAAACACCAAATTGGAGAAAGCTGGAAAGGAAAAATGTTCTTTCCCTATCACTTTTAGGCGAAAAAGCAAAGATGTCAAAAGAACCCTAGGAGCAGTTTTAGGCATTCAGAAAGTTGTATATTGTAGTTGCTATGATCCAATCAACACTCAAAACTTCTTTCTTGAACCAGCCAGGGGCAGAGTAAGTGTCCCTCTTTTATACCCATGGACTGCTCAGCTTAAAAGAATAATGGCTCTACCGGCCACAGAGTTTACCTCCTTTAACATCTCAACCAGTCCTTTTCATCATATACTCCTCATAGACAAATGAACCTGAAATGTTGCACTCAGAAAACACAACGGACGCATTTGATTTATGACACGTGCAGAACTGATATCAGAACTGAAACTAAGGCAACAGAAAGAACAGAGCATTTTCACACCACAATTCAACCCTATCTTTAGAAACTTATATCTACAATTAAACTGCCAAGGCATCGACGTCTATTAAATCCCTAACATTTCAATAGTGCTAGCTTAGATTACTTAACAAGAAGGCTATCTATCAAGGTAAGGAAAACGAGTTGACATTTACACTAGATAGTTTTAGTTACCTGATAAAAATGAATGAATCTGGCAAGAACCAGGTAGGGGGTGGCCATAGCGCTCCAGTAATGGTACCACAAAGATAATTGGTCCTATCTTTGTCTTGGCTTCTAATGAATACACAACGAATTGGAAGTTTTATACTTGCCCCTTCAAACAGTTGATGATTGTACAGAGGAGGAATAGCAGAGGCATCAAAGCAACTTTGTGAGTAAACAAGGAAATCCTCGCTCTTCACATCCCACTCTTGATATTGTATATCCCTTGTATAAAATTTCACTTCTTTTTTAGGTAAAGGGTCACATATGTTTAGGTCTTGAGCAAAGACAGTAAAGCACCAATCTAGACCAACAAAAATAACCCAACCTTGAAGAATTGTTGGAACCCAATCACTCTCCAGCTCATCCTGATTGTAGACAGTAAAACGAATTTCCGAAGAATGACTACCATTAGGCGGCCAAGCTACTAATAAGAGTTTTCCCTCACGCTCCACCAATCTCTTTTGATTCAGTTTACGGAAATTAGATAAATTAACAGCAACCGTCTTAATCACCTTCATTGTCTTATGATCAACAGTATACAAATTCCCCTTATAATCAACAGCAGAAATCATTCCGTTGAAACTAATCACATCAGAAAATGAGGTAACCAAACTATCGCGAACAAAACCCCATATCCCATTTTCAATTCTCACCCCAATTAGAGTCCCTTCACCGTATAACACCATTGCCGTGGAAGCAGAGCATAAAACCACTTTCTGAACACCACATACATTTTCGCAATCACTAGCATACTTAAATCCATAACTTCTATCAATTTCGGACACACTAAAATCCGCTAAATTCAGATATTTCGGGAAATTAGAAGGTAAAGCTGTAACTCTATTTGTAGAAAGAGGGTACAGAACCCGAAGCTTACCGGGTATGACTTCTTCCACTGTTAGAACCCAGCTGCTGTTGTCATTTGAAAAAGGAAGAGGTTTGACCAGAAAGACTGTTCGAGCAAAGAGAATTAGGGTTTCATTGGGGCGATTGATGAAAGGAAGAGTGGGATTTGAGATTTTGCGAGGGAGAAAGGGGGAAAGACAGCTTGAGTTAGGGTTAGGGTTTATGGAAGCTCGCCAATTCTTGCAGACGGAACGACATCGGAAAATGTCGATTCCACTTTCAAGGCGTTTGCTGATAGCGGAGAGAATTTCCGGTGGAGGGTTTGACCAATCTACGGTTCGTGGAACTTTCCGGTGAGAACCCATGTTTTCTTTAGTTCTGTGAGTGTTTGACCCCGAAGTGGTGGACCAACTACTCAAGGAAGTAGTCTGGTTTAACTAAATCTAAGAAGTAGTCTGGTTTAACTAAAGCTAAGGCCCCCTATGGGCGCCTTCAAGCTCAATTTTGACGGATCGTGCAAATCTTCTTCAGCAGCAGCAGGCATCATCATCAGAGATAGTAATGGTAAACCGGTCATTGCGAAAGCCTTTAACCTAGGTAAAACGCAAGTCTTTATGGCTGAAGCTTTGGCTCTTCATAAAGGAATCCAAGAGGCAATCAGACTAGGCATTCAGAACGTCCATATTGAAGGTGATAACCTTCTTATCATCAACTCTGTGAAAGGAGTATGGAAAGTCCCATGGAAGCTTCAAAATATCATTCAAGATATCAAGACCCTCCTCCAGCAGTGTAGTAACGTGCATATACAACATGTATTTAGGGAGGCAAACAGAGCAGCGGATTGGATTGCTAATGTAGGACATCTCATTACTGAGCCCATGTGTATTAACCCTAGTTCTAGCCCGTCTTTAGAAGAAATTGTAAACAGTGATAACTTAGGTGTTACCCTCGTGCGGAGGGGCTCCTAGGTTTTTCTCCTTACCTTTTTTTTTTTAAAAAAAAAAGGAGTAGTGGAGTACGGCTGTACGGAGTACTACTTAGAACTTAGAAGTGTGGCTGACTGGCTCCTAGCCTCGTAGGCAAGTCCAATTGCGAGAAATGTTAAACTTCAAAATGGCTGGTGCCCATACATAAGTGGCCCAAATACAATCATATTTAGTATCAACATAAAATATCTCAATATCCGTGCTAAAAACGAAAAATTGTTTAAAACTACCAATATAAGTCTTTTGCGTTATTGGTAGTGATATTCTATATTTGTACTAAAATTGATTGTATATTGTATTTGAGCCACTAAACTTAGACTTCCTCGTCCAAATGCGAGTTTGCGCCAATTCTTAGCCAAATAGTGTTTCAACATCTCTTGACCAAACATTTCTATTAGAATTGGACCGAACAAACCTTTTAAAAGTTTAAAACTGTTAGAAATTGTGTATGGGATAAACCAAATATTTTCTTTTAGGTTTCAGGTGAGTAACAATAGTTATTCACCGACCCACTAGAACTAGCTAGAGTTGCACATGTAAAACTATTGAGACACAAAGAAGATCAATTGTATTTGGTTGTTCAAACACAAGGCTAATCTGACAATAGTTTGTGTTTAGTGAAAATCACAATTCTCTAAAAAGAATACTTGACACTATTGTAGAGGAGAGAAGCAAGAATGACATATTTCGACCTTATTTCACATAAGTACATAACAGGTGTTATCTATTTATAGAGAATTAATGATAACATACTCGAAGAGGCATGTTTCCAAAATGCACTTCTTTAAATGATCAAAGGACATCAACAACACTTCAGATATAACGTCGTATTGTTTGTGGATATTTGACCCAAAAGTCGGTGTCTTGTCAGTTCAAGCTAACTCAATTCCGACCTTCACCAAAGCACGTTTATTTAGTACGGTTCGACATAACGTACTACCTCCGTTTCAAAAAATACTTGTTGTTGATAGGTTTTGTTGTTTATCATCACCTACTTGTTATTATACTTTGCGATATATATATATATATATATATATATATATATATATATATATATATATATATATATATATATATATATATATATATATATATATATATATATATATATATATATATATATATATATATATATATATATATATATATATATATATATAGGGTCCCCCTACAATGAGAAGATCACTAAAATGAGAAGAATGAGAAGCGATCTATACCGTCCAAACAAAAAAAATCCAACGGCGCGCGATCTGTCTGACTAAATGAAACATTAAGGGCAAATTAGTAATTTCGCCGCGTTGAATGACCTTCCCTCACAACGTGATTTTTCGGAATTCTTTCTCTCTCATCTTTCAGTTTTCTCTCTCCTCTCTTAAAACCTCTCCTGTGTTTCTTCGTGTTCTTCAAATTTGGAAATTCTCCTTGCAAATCTCGAGGTTTTTGGTGATCCTCGTCTTCTTCAGGTACGTATTTGATTTTTTTGATATTTTTCAGTTTTTGCTACTTTAATTTCTCTCTTTTCGTTCAATTACTCGATAGTTGTTCTTCATTTTCTTCAACTTACTTGATTCTCCTTGCATATCTCTTTAGCTTCTTTGCAATCTTCTTTCAATTCTCCAGGGTACGTTTTTTATTTTTTGTTTTTCTTAGTTTTTGTTGCTTTAATTTTTCTCTCTTCATTCAATTAGTCTGTAGCTTTTTTTCGATTTTTCTGATTATTTTGCTGTTGTTTTCGAAATTACAAATTGATTGCGAAATTGACTTGATTAGTAAATTTTGATTTCGAAATATATTGAATTGATTAGTAAATTCTTACTGCGAAATTATGTCAATTATTAACACCTTTTTTACGTTTGATTTGCTCATATTTTTTGTTGGGGGTTTGATTTGCTCATGTGCAAGTTTCTGGACATCAGTCATATCACAAATCGATTTAGTTCACCCTTAATTTTTTTTAGCAATGGATAGAAGAAAATAAATATTATTGTGTTGGGGCTTCTGTTTTTTTAGCATTGGCGTATTATAGGATGAAGGGGAGAGATTTCAGTGCTTGTATAGAACATCTGGTGTTTATCTCTGGAGTCAATTATAGTGCTGTTGTATGTGATAATGTTATGCTGAGCTGCTGAAAATATGTGTTCATAATGAAGGTTCAGTTGGTTTGTATCAGAACAATCCACAAATGATGGAAATTTATCAAACTTTAATCAAAGAAAGCTGGGATTTTTCATATGTAGTTGATGTGGTGGTGGAATGAGGTCTTCATATGAGGGACTTTGAGATGGAAAGCAAAACATGGTGTTTGCAGGGTTATGTCTTGGAACCTTCAGTGTTTGACACGCTAGAGAAGTACGGCAAGCATATGCCATGGGAGAAGTCAGATAGACAACTCTTAATTGACTGCTTAAACTCAGGGCTTCTGGACATTTTCAAACCTTCAGTTGGCTTAAATACATGGAAACAATCTGTAACAAAAAGATTAAGTTAAAGGCAAAAATGTCAGGAGGGCATCGAGGAAGAATTATGGTCGTTGCTGGTGAACCAGCAACAGGAATTCAAGAGGGACTCATTTGAATATTTGATAAACTGTATATAAAGGAGATTGGATGGTTAGACTTAGAAGAAGATACAGATTTTATAGTACAAGAAATACAGAGTTTGCTGTTAGCCGAGTTTCTAGATGAGTTTGCGTGTGAGGTAATATCTTTTTGTTGAAAGCGTGAGGTGTAGATAGGTGAAGTCAGTGAATTTGTACAAAAGAACTAAATAAGAGATGTTTTTCTCTTCCCTATTCATGTCCTGTATTGTTTTCAAGATTTTATTTATCACCAAAGGCCATGTAACTAACCTTCATGTTGTTGCTGCATCTCTGAGCTACTCAAGGTCTGGATCTCGGGAAGTGTTCTTTACCAGAGAAGTATTTGAAAGTGGTCATTTCTAGTACAACCAATTTGAGATTGATCTGATGGTTTGTATTGCTGATATCCTCGTGTCTCTTTGGAGTTCGGAGTACTTAAAATGGAGTTAAAGTGTGTAACTGTAGTATTAGACAATTTTTTCAACAAACCAAGCATAAGTGTCAAGGTATGTATATAATAACCTTGGAATCTTGATTTGATTTTCTGGTTGCTGCTACTTCTAAGCGTTTCTGAAAAAATTTATGTTTAGACAAAACATCAAAAGTTCGTATTGTGTTGGTACCAACATGAAGTAATGCCTATTAGCTCAATTGGTAGAGCTTTGTGCCATTGCACAATGATGTAGGTTCGAATCCTACATAGGCAACTCTTGTCTTTTGTTTATGATATTAGTTCTCCTACCGGACTATCCTACATCCATGCTGTTCACTATGCCAGTGATTCCAGTTCTCTAAGATTCTTTGTTGAGTTCAACTCCTCTCTCAATACCCGACATAAGCTTTTGTGCATAAAAGGGGCTAACAATTACAACACGGTCTGATTCCAGAATACCCGACTTCATCCAGTTAATTTTCCTACCCTTTACAGGTTTATCATACCTGATAAAAATCCTTTGACATTATATTAATTCTTGAACTACTACTTAATTAATCCATGGAATGCAATATTAATAAGATACTAACTTACATTACCCATCAACGAAATCAAAAGCTAGTTTCAATTCCTCAGGCAGATTAAGATGCGATAATCTTCCAAGGCAAATCTTCCTTGATATACAATATTGTGAATGCATAAAGCAACCTGTAGAAGTATCAATCAAAAATATTTGCTCATTTGTGTAAAGTACAAGAAATGAGCAAAAATATTTGCTCATTTGTGTAAACGATAAAAAATGAGCAAAAATATTTGCTCATTTGTGTAAACGATAAAAAATGAGAAAATTTTTGGAATGTTAATTAATCTGAGATTTTAAAATATTTGCTCATTTAGGCACGATGAGCAAAAGTTTTGAATATTAACAAACCCGAACTTTAAAATTTTATAAATGAGCAAAAAAAATTTGCTCATTTGTGTAAACTATAAGAAATGAGCAAAAAAAATTTGTTCATTTGTGTAAACTATAAGAAATGAGCAAAAATATTTGCTCATTTGTGTAATCGATAAAAAATAAGCAAAAATATTTGCTCATTTGGGTAAAGTATAAGAAATGAGCAAAATAATTTGCTCATTTGTGTAAACTATAAGAAATGAGCAAAAATATTTGCTCATTTGTGTAAACGATAAAAAATGAGCAAAAATATTTGCTCATTTGTGTAAAGTATAAGAAATGAGCAAAAAAATTTGCTCATTTATGTAAACGATAAAAAATGAGCAAAAATATTTGTTCATTTGTGTAAACGATAAAAAATGAGCAAAAATATTTGCTCATTTATGTAAAATATAAAACATGAACAAATTTTTTGAATAATAAGTAATATGAGATTTTAAAATATTTGCTCATTTAGACACAATGAACCAAAGTTTTGAATATTAACAAATCCGAACTTTAAAATTTTAAAAATGGGCAAAAATATTTGCTCATTTGTGTAAACTTATTAAAAATGAGAAAAGGTATTTGCTCACTTGTCTAATTTTTTAAAAAAAATGAGCAAATTTTTTGAATGTTAAGTAATCGGAGATTTTAAAATATTTGCTCATTTAGACACAATGAGCAAAAGTTTTGAATATTAACAAACACGAATTTTAAAATTTTAAAAATGAGCAAAAATATTTGCTCATTTGTGTGAACTATATAAAATGAGCAAAAATAGTTTTGCTCATTCTGTCTAAATGAGCAAATATTAAAGTTCGGATTTTAAAGTTTTTGCTCATTTTATCTAAATGAGCAAATATTAAAATACGAACTTTAAACTTTTGCTCATTGTGTCTAAATAAACAAATATTATAATTTCAATTTTAAATTTTTGCTAGCTCATTGTTTTTAAATGAGTAAATATTAAAGTTCGGATTTTAAACATTTGCTCATTGGGTCTAAATGAGCAAATATTAAAATCCGAACTTTAAACTTTTGCTCATCGTGTCTAAATGAGCAAATATTAAAGTTCGGATTTTAAAATATTTTTGCTCATTGTGTCTAAATGAGCAAATATTAAAGTTCGGATTTTAAAATTTTGCTCATTGTATCTAAATGAGCAAATATTAAAGTTTGGATTTTAAACATTTGCTCATTGTTTTTAAATGAGCAAATATTAAAGTTCGATTTTAAACTTTTGCTCATTGTGCCTAAATGAGCAAATATTATAGTTCCGATTTTAAAGTTTTGCTCATTGTGTCTAAATGAGCAAATATTAAAATTCGAACTTTAAACTTTTGCTCATTGTGTCTAAATGAGCAAATATTATAGTTTCAATTTTAGATTTTTGCTCATTGTTTTTAAATGAGTAAATATTAAAGTTCGGATTTTAAACATTTTCTCATTGGGTCTAAATGAGAAAATATTAAAGTTCGGATTTTAAACTTTTGTTCATTATATCTAAATGAGCAAATATTATAGTTTCTATTTGAAATTTTTGCTCATTGAGTCTAAATGAGCAAATATTAAAGTTCGAATGTTAAAATTTTGCTCATTGTGTCTAAATGAGCAAATATTAAAATTCAAACTTTAAACTTTTGCTCATTGTGTCTAAATGAGCAAATATTATAGTTTCAATTTGAAATTTTTGTTCATTGAGTCTAAATGAGCAAATATTAATGTTCGGATGTTAAAATTTTGCTCATTGTGTATAAATGAGCAAATATTAAAATCCGAACTTTAAACTTTTGCTCATTGTGTCTAAATGAGCAAACATTATAGTTTCCATTTAAATTTTTTGCTCATTGGGTCTAAATGAGCAAATATTAAAGTTCGAATTTTAAAATTTTGCTCATTGTTTCGAAATGAGCAAATATTAAAGTTCGGATTTTAAAATTTTTGCTCATTGTGTCTACATGAGTAAATATTAAAGTTCGGATTTTAAACATTTACTCGATGTTTTTAAATGAGCAAATATTATAGTTTCGATTAAATGAGCAAATATTAAAGTTCGGATTTTAAACTTTTGTTCATTATATCTAAATGAGCAAATATTATAGTTTCGATTTGAAAATTTTGCTCATTGAGTCTAAATGAGCAAATATTATAGTTCGGATGTTAAATTTTTTGCTCATTGTGTATAATTGAGCAAATATTAAAATCCGAACTTTAAACTTTTGCTCATTGTGTCTAAATGAGCAAATATTATAGTTTCTATTTAAAATTTTTGCTCATTGAGTCTAAATGAGCAAATATTAAAGTTCGGATTTTAAAATTTTGCTCATTGTTTCTAAATGAGAAAATATTGGTATACCTGAATGCTTTGTAGAGTACTTCCTCTGTTTCTTTAGTTCTTCCTTATTGAATTAGCATGTTTGCCACCTTGTGAGTTATGGTATGGTATATTGGTATACCTGTTGTATAAGAAACTGTCAAGTTAAGCTAGCAAATAACAGGTTGTTGGGTTAACTTCCTCTGGAGAACTTGTATTGCTTCGATCACTTTCTCTGGAGAACTTGTACTGCTTCACTTGCTGTTTGCGTGCTACTGAAAGTGCGCCATATGCTCCATGTAGATGAATGCCCTTGGTGTAATACCGCATCTGAATTCTGTCATGCCCTGTTTCAATTCCCTGCTGCAGTAACTCCCCTTAACTCCAGGAAGAATCGTCCAGACTATCGGTGCATAGATTTCTTAAAATCCTTGCTGCATTTAGACGAACAAGTGGAATTTCTAGTGCTTTGACAAGCTTCTGTAGCGCGCCTAGTTTCAAGATACAGTTACAGTTTTGCTTGCTCTCCAATGCGAGCATGAATAATGCTTCACCAGCTGCAGTTCTAACATGTACCTGAGCTATAGGCATCCCATCTTTGAAGAATATATTGAGCAACTCCTTAAGAATTCGTCATGTGCCTCCGATCCTTTCTATCGCGTCATCTTCCATTGCTAAACTTGTTAGTATTTAAATCCCGAGGTTTTGCAGATCAAGATACTTCTCTCCATGCCTTAGTATGTCTCTAATGTTGTTGAATGTGAAAACAATCTCTGAAATTTCTTTACGAAGCTGTTTCCCTGTGCTACCTGTTGTACTCGCTAGCATTTTTATAACTTGCAGGGACCTCTTTATTGTTTGAATTTGAGATGTTGCGACATGATCATCCTTCAATAACCTCCCTTCAGCACATGTGAAGTCTATGATTTTCGGTAAGAGACCTCTTGTATTCCCTATTTTCCCGCACTTGCCATGGTCTCGAGCAAGCTTCTTGAGAAGTAGTAATCCTAGATGATTGAATGTCCAGAAACCATAATGCTCATGATCAGCAATAATACATTTCTCACCAGCTTCATCGAGTGCTGAATTTGAGGTCTTGCTAACATAAAGAAGGGATGAAATCGATTCCAAAGCACCAGGAATTCCTGCAACTCGAATGGAATTTTGTTTTTCCTGCTAGTTTTGACAAGATTTCTGCTGCCGACTGTCTGATATCCTCTTCTTCATAGTCCTTCCAGTTCAACATCTCTACTAATCTTTCAACTGCTGAGGAAGTGATTCCTATTTTCTGTAGTGTCATCAGAAAACCGCTTATTCCATGCAAAGCTTCGAAGGATCCGAGCTCCCATAAGCTGCTCTTCTAGTGAATTTGAAGCCTGAAGTTCCATGGAAAAAGACACCATATCCATCTTCAACCCATTGAAAACATTCAAAAGTATTTGCTCATTTGTGTAAATTAAAAAAAAATGAGCAAATTTTTTGAATGTTAAGTAATCTGAAATTTTAAAATATTTGCTCATTTAGACACAATGAGCAAAAGTTTTGAACATTAACAAACACAAATTTTAAAATTTTAAAAATGAGCAAAAATATTTGCTCATTTGGGTAAACTATAAAAAAAATGAGCAAATTTATTTGCTCATTCAGACACGATGAGCAAAAGTTTTCAATTTTAACAAATCCGAACTTTAAAATTTTAAAAATGAGCAAAAAGTAAAGATTAACCTACGTGGGATTCGAACCCACATCTTTTGTGCATTTGCACAATGCTCTACCTATTGAGATAGTAGGCTAGTGTTTTTAAATAGAATCAACAAAAGTAAAACAAAAACCAAAAAAAGTAAATCAAAATAATTCGAAAACTTACAGCAACAACAACATAAGAACCAACAAGGCCAGAAGTCAATGCTGGTCCAAGTTGACAAAAACAACAGCAAGGTATACCTGAGATCATGGCTGCCAATCTTTCATGCCCTTCTGCGATGACATGAAAGGGTGTGGTTATCACTCATCATTCCATGCATCTACAGGAAAATTTTGGATCCCAGTCACTAGATTCTCCTGTTGCAACTATTGTACCATCAATTACCATGTCTAGTTATCAATGCACCTAAGCTCAAGTACTTGTCCGGCCATCTCTAGAACGTGTCAGTCTCTCTGTCTCAATGGTTCTGAAAGTCTCCTGTCAGTTTCAATCTTTTTAGCCAAACTGGTTCAGAATCCTAATAAGACAAGGACACAAGAGTTGATCCAATTTCTTGCAACTCCTTGTAAACTTGAATATCTTTGTTTTACAAGGTACTTTATCAAGGTCAGTTCAGATATCCTTTCTTGCTCGTTTCCATTTGTATATGTTTTATTTCAACTTTAATGAAAACATTCAATCTTGATTCGATCTGCATTGTGGATCAAAGATGTTGGTTGCAGGTGGTGTATCAACAATTCTTCCTGTGACCACCTTTACACATGTCACGAATTTGTGGCTAACAGCTCTTCACTCCTGGAAGGAACTGTCCTGTGTTGTTGCCATAATTCGAAGTTGTCCTAACGTTGAAAAACTACATATATCAGTAAGTATCATTATCAGGATTATTTGAGTTACTCTTACATGTTTCTGTTCTACTAAAACATGTGATTATTTGGCTAGCAAGTCGTATTTTTAAGGCATCACAAAAAATGTTGTTCAGCTTGACAGCTTCGTCTTTTGGTTAAAAGAGAAAAATGTTGCTACACATTTTTTCTAAGAAAAAATCTACATAATCTAAAATTTTCTGCCTGTGTGGATTAATCTAATGGTGGAGGGTATGACGGAATCTCTGCTTGTCATGTAAAAGAGTATTATAGCTAAAACCCTTTCTGAGCAACTGTAAAAAGTAGTTCTCAAGTTTATAATTTCTTACTGATTTCATCAACGATAAGTATAGTAGGAACCATGACAGTGTAGTCTATCAATAACAAACTAACAATACTAACAGTGTAGCACTGAAAAAGATTCTAGTAACTAATACATTCATCTGATCTGTCAATCCAAAGATTCTAAACCGATGCATTCATCTTGTAAAATTTCAAACAAAAGATTCCAGTAACAAAAATGTCAAACAAAATCTCCTTGTAAAATTAAGCAACTGTGTGAAGTGTCTAAGAACCACTCAAAGGATCCATGTGTATATATATAAGCTAATAAGAAGAAAGAATCCCACTCAAATATTACCTGCTGCAAAATACTTCCAGCTTAAATTCTCTGAGGAATTGGTCTCCTGCTCAGGTCCTTCCTTTCTCGAATTATTCTGCAATCCCATGAACTGTGACCAATAAAATTGAACTGAATAAGAAATCATAAATCTTCATAGTCATAAACACATAAAAAAAACTTTTAATTTACTATCCAATTTGAGTTAATTGCACCAAAATTCGACATACTGCAAAAATCAATCACAACACTACTTAATTGCACCAAAATTCGACCTAAATTAACAATTAGAGAAAGAAAGAACAATTTAACCAATAAATCATGAAGTAAACATTAAATCTCAACAAAATTGTAATAAAACTCAAAATATAACCCTACAATTTCATAAATTAGCAAAGAATCACTCACCAATTGCAATAAAGGAGACGAAGCATATATGATGGCAGCGTAGAGATGGTGGCGGCGGTGTGGTTGCAGCAGGTGAGGACACGGTGACTGTGGCGGTGGCGAGAGAGAATCACGAAGGGAGAGTGAAAATGGAGGAGAGAGAATCACGAAGGAGATGGAGAGCGAAAATGGAGGAGCTCCTGAAAGTGAAGCACAAGGAGAGAGAAAATGGAGCACATTTCTGGAAATCGGGAGAGCGGAATATATTTGTTCATATTTCTTTCCAATATTACGATCTTGCCATTACTAAAACGCGAAAATCAGAGATTAGAGCTGTCAGATCTAATTACATTGAACGCATAAGATTGCTTCTCATTCTTCTCATTTTAAGCTCCCTTCTCATTTGAGTGCAAATATATATATATATATATATATATATATATATATATATATATATATATATATATATATATATATATATATATATATATATATATATATATATATATATATATATATATATAGAGGCATATTTGCTGAATTATTAGAGCGTCACATATGATTACTAATGGTTTCGGCCAATAAAAAGTAAGATTTCTAATTTATTTTTGAATTAAAAAAATCGATTGCCACGTAGATAATGAATTAGGTGTCACGTAGATATTTTAATTAATTAATTAATTACTAATATATACAACTCCATCTAAAATCAAACACTATTATAATTAAAAAATAAATCTAAAATAAAATTCATCCAAAATCAAACACTAATCTAAAATAAAATAAATAAAATTTAATTTAAAATCAAACATTAATCCAATAGGCATATTTGCTGAAATATTAGAGCGCCACGTAGGATTACTAATGGTTTCGGCCAATGGAAAATAAGATTTCTAATTTATTTTTGAATTAAAAAAATCGATTGCCACATAGATAATTAATAAGGTGCCACGTAGATATTTTAATGAATTAATTACTAATATATACAACTCCATCTAAAATCAAACACTCTGATAGTTAAAAAATAAATCTAAAATAAAATTCATCCCAAATCAAACATTAATCTAAAATAAAATTAATAAAATTCAATTTAAAATCAAACATTAATCCAATATTAGAGCGCCACGTAGGAAAACTAATGGTTTCGGCCAACGAAAAATAAGATTTCAAAATTAATTTTGAATTAAAAAGTCGAGTGCCACGTAGATAAGTAATGAAGTGTCACGTAGATATTTTTATTAATTAATTATTAATATTACGCATATACAATTTCATCTAAAAACAAACACTCTCATAATTATTAAAAAAATCTAAAATGAAATTCAATGCAAAATAAAAAACTAATCTAATCTAACACAAAGAATATAAAATTGGTATATACATGAGTTTTATTTAAACATAACAATTTAATAGAATCTGTGCATCGCACGGGCTAAAATCTAGTTAATATATTAAATGAAACCATTTACGATATATAAAAACAATTACTACACTAATCACTCATACTTCGTATTAAATATTTTCTGTAGTAAATGACATAAAACAAATTCAATTAAAATCATTTAACTTGTTTTGAAAATATTTCGGCCATACTTCATCTTCTTATGGACTTCGTAAACGATTATTTAATTTTTATTCTCGGAAATGTTAATTTCATGTAATTTGTTATTTCGTAATTATTTAATAGGATAATTTAAAAAAGTGAGTTACCAACCCAGTAAATTGAGTATATAATAACAATAATAAATGTTTAGGTAAGCACGCTGGAGTGAAAATTGAATTGTAGAGAACAAATATTTCAAGTTTCCCATAATCTTAAAAAGAATATTTCCCACATTCACATGAAATGATTGTTTTCTCGAATTTGTTAAAAAATACAATTTTTTATATTATTCAGGTCCATCAAAACTTTTTTATGCGTCCTCAAATTTCTATCAGAAATTATTACGGGTAAATTCCGTGTTATTGAACCTCTTTCTAGGCGTCCTATTCAAAATTCCGATTTCCCCAAATTGATTGATGTTCGCTACGTCAATTTTTTTACTGGTTCGTAGCGGGTACTGCTTAACTTCTATTGAATCGGACCGCCGTGAATCATCGCTGCTCTACGACGCTTTGAAGGTGGTTAAGTTTCAAGCGGTTTCCTCCATAAAAGACTTCACATTAATTATTCTATATCATGGAGGGTTTTTAGCTGCTTTACAATCTTGCGATGGCAAGTTGAAGTTCAGAAGTTGGTTTGGGAATGATTCTTCACAATCTTATGATGACCTTGTTTTCTGGAAGGGTAAGATTTTGGCTATTAGTCGTGGGGGTGTTGTATGTTATATCTATTAGAGGCCATACGGTAGAGATGAAGGCTTACAAGACCACTCCAGATCTGGTAGGTTCGGTTGATGTTCGGGCGCGTTTAATAGACTCAGGTACGTGGTCTGTTTCTTGTTGTTTGGGTAGGGGTTTCTCCAAGAAAGGATAGGTTCAAGTTCAGGGTATAAAAGATGAATTTAAATAAACTTAGGTTTAGGTGGGATGGGGTCAATAGTTTGCATGATCACACATTGTTTATTGGCCATAGTTGCTGCTTCTTTATTCCGCCTCAAAGACTTCAGGGATGTCCTCCAAATTGCACTTTTTTTCAAAACATGCTTTTTTAGCCATTCCGATGAAGATTTTAGCCAAAGGTCGGGCCCGCGTCTATCAAACCAAAAGAACTTCCATTCCCCCGATCGGGCGCCCACAAGTAAAGTATTACGAGTCATTCGCACGATCGGTCGTATTACTCGCAATTTCACATTGTACGCACGCCCGATGATCATCGGGTGAAATTTTTTTCAAGCTTTACTTCCAACAACTTTCTGGAATCCAAGCATTCAAAAGACCCAAATGAACTTGACAGTAATAATCTAAAGTTGAAAATGAGGGGGAAGAGTCAGATGAGAGCTAATAAAAATGTAAAGTTTTTACAAAGTTGTTAGTGAAATTGAGAAGTTCAAATTTACCTAAGTGACTGAAGCCAGGAAGGAGGCGGCCAAAACCAATCAGAATAGTCTGGATATAACTTTATCAGCTTAGCACCATCAGTTTGCCCCACGACCTATGAATTAATTAAAGAAGGTTACACCACTAATCCAGAGTCAATTTAGTATCATTTATCTACGCATTTTACTACTCCCTCTGTCCCAGATTAGTTGTTACACTGTAAGTGGGTATTTTTTTTAATTGAATGAGAGATTATGTGGGGACAAAAAAAAATTAGTGGGAAGAGAGACAATATAATAATGATGGGGTCATTCCTAATTCAGAAGTGTAACAACTAATTTGGGACGGCCGAAAAAGGAAAGTGTAACGACTAATCTGAGACGTACGGAGTATATAACCTATAATTGAGCCAAATTTTATTTTTTTGGGCCTCAAATTTTTGGGGCCCTGTGCTGGAGATCCTAATGGACCTCTTTATTGCCGGGCCTACCTGATAGGGTCTAGTCTGTTTCTTTGTATGTTCCGATTTTTCCTGGTCTGGTCTAATAAAGTTTGGTCTGAGTGTTTTATTGAATTGTTTTTTTACCTTTTCTGATCTGATATTTTTTTATGATCCAAAGATAAGGTAAATAGAATGAGACCTAAGTGAATATATTCCGGCCCATTAAAATCAATAGCAAATATTTAAAAACCATTATGGGCTTGGATAACTAGGTGATTCTTGTCCAGCCCTATCATTTAAATACAGGCACCAATAAAATTGATCTTATCACCGTGCAATTCATCGGCGTGCAATACTCCCATTCCTTTTTTTTTCTAGGTAAATTCCTTAATCTTCTAACTCTTTCTTGTAGACTACTTTTGATACCGAAGTATAAGCAATCTAAAAGGCTACATACAAACCATTAACGCGATATTTATAAACTCTTAGTGATTGTTATTTATCGTGTAACGTTTCTCTTTTAAAAACCATGCTTCCGTGCTATTGTATACCTAATATTTTCTGATAATTCTTATTATGTGGTTTTTGTTTGAATTCCGGGATCAAGTTTGAGTATTTTTTTTTTAAAAAAAAAAAATCAAATTGTCAAGGGTCTGTTCGTTATCATTTTTTGTTTCCAGTTTTATACTCCGTACAAGGTAGTTTTCATTTTTTTGTTGCCAAATTTTAAAATCAACATTTTTACTATCAATATGATGATTTTTAGTTCATTCATAGAATCCAAAATTGGAAACTGGCCCTGATATCGAATGAGCACTACATTATTTTTGTTTGAAGCAACCATTAAACCCTAATTAATTTGGTGTACACTGTGCTCGCTTATAATGAACGAAAATGATAAAGGTCGCAACATGCGACCTTTAAGCCGTGTCAAGCCGTGTCACAATGATGACATGGCATGCTTATGTGTCATGATTTAAATTGGAAATTAAAATATTTAACTTATATTTTTTATTATACACCTTATAAAAAAAGGTTGGAAAATCTTAATATTCTAATTTTTTTCCTTTTTTATATCGACTACCTTATATACATATTTTCGTAATAGAAATATTGAATTAATAATAAAAATATTATGATGACGCATAGCCTACGTGGCGCTTATATGTACCAATTAAACTGCGACACGTAAGATTGCGACAACTAAATGTTGTCGCAACTTGCGACCTTTATCATCGTCCATGACTATAATGAAAACCAAAAAAAAAGTGTGGAAATTAATTTTTTACCTTTTCATTATATAGCATTTGTTTTGATATTCTAACATGTACATCTATTTTCTGTTAAAAAAGCTATACAAATAAGGTGTGATCAATGAGCAATGATCGGATTTCGCGGCTGCCGGAGCACATCATCCACCACATTCTGTCATCTATACCCGTAAAAGATGCGGGTCGAACTTCCATTTTGTCTAAGGACTGGAAAACAGTATGCACTTCGTACAACATTTTGCCATCTTTACATTATGATCACAATTCTTTTGCATCAGAGTTACTCCTCTCTGGTCAAGAGCCCGAAATTTTCGAAATAAGGGACAAATTCATGGATTTTGCGGATAATAACTTGGTAAGAATAAACCATGAAAATTCACCCGTGGCAAGATTAATATTAGATGTGGTGGTAATTAGGGACGAGTTTTCACGTGTTGATCAATTAATGGATATTGTTGGAAAAACCAAGGTTGATGAATTGTGCATTTCTGTGCAAACAAAAGATTCTCGTTGGTATTCTCATTTGTATGATGATATGTCTGAGGAAGAAGACGAAGAAGATGAGTATATATGTTACGAGTTCCCGTACACGAGTGTATTGGCTTCTAAACAGTTGCAATCTCTTTCGATTACATGGTGTAAGTTCATGTGTAACAAACGTACTCTAACTATCAACGAGAATAATGTCAATGTGGGCGTGTTTTCTTCTTTGAAACAGTTGTGTTTATCGCGTGTCATGTTAAACAACGAAGCGTTAAGCAACGTAGGAAGTTGTTGTCCATGGATTGAATTCGTAAGGTTTGAATTCTGCATTTTTTTGTTCGAATCCCTTAAACTCTCGAAATTTCCTAACCTAAAGAAGGCTTCTATCGAGAGTGAAGAATTTAGGAGGCTACATAATGTTGACTGTATAGGAACTAAACTTGAGAGTTTTCATTGTCAAAGTGATTATTTAAAGTGGGTGATTAATCAAGATGCTTGTAGTAATATCAGAAAACTACAACTTGGTTATTTATCTGTAAATAACCCTAGTTTGTTTGAAGATCTTTCAATTAACTACTTTTCCATTGATGGAGAAAGCAGAAATTACAGATATCAGAGGTGTAAATACGATTAAAGCGAGTAATTTTCATCTGAGGAAGTTAAAACTACATCTCAGACGTTTTAATTCAGTTAAGAAGATTTATATTGATTGTCCGAATTTGAGGGATTTTAAATATAACGGTTATGTGGTGGAGGAGTTTTATATCGACTGTCCAAAACTAAGCAACTTTTGGTATTATGAGAATTATGATGAGAAGATTCCAACGTTTACTTTCTTTGACGTGTATACTTCTTTAAAACATACTTCCTTCAATTTCAGCGTGTATTATATTCCTAACACGTCGTGGTTCATCGGGTTAAAGAAGTTTTTAAAACAGATAGACGTACACATAAATAATGTTTCCCTACATCTTGATGTTAGGTGTTCGAAGTTGGTACGTACGTGTAATAGTTGTTTTACATCTTTTGATCGATTTCTGAATTTTGCATCATCTGTTAACTTGTTCATTAATTAATTGTGTTTTTTTTTTAATGGTTGATCTTGCAAGGTTGATTTTGTTCTAGATGAATTTGGAGCAACTCATGTTTCCCGACGGAATCTTCACCTAGAAGTGCAAATGCCATATGCACGTGACATAGAAAATTTAACAGCTTTGGTAGATGGCTTGATGTGGAGTACCCGTCCGACTACCTTGAGTACATATGGCTATTGTTATGATTTCGTTAAGGTACTTGTATCCATTTTCATTCGAGTTATTTTTCGGTTAGGTATAAATGTATAATTAAAAAAAAGTTATAAATTTAGTCGGTATTAATAAGAAGGGGTGAGAAAAAAAAGCCAGGGGTATCCTGTTGGAACTGGAACCTGTTAGGAATCTGCAGTTCCGGAACCGGAACCTGTTATGCTGGTTTCGGTTTCAGATAACAAATTTGGGAACTTGTTGTAACAGGTTCCGGTTCCGGTTCTCAATTTTTTTTGGAACGGGTACACTGTACACACTAATTCTTATATGGGGTACCGAAAATAAGGAACGGGACCGTATATATAAAAATGTTTTATATGCCCAAAATATAAAACAATCAAAGCTAATTTTTTTTGGAAAATATAAATATAAAATTACAACTTAAGCCCAAACCATGGAGTAGATATTTTTTCAATAAAATAGCATTATTTATTTAAATTTTTAAAATGACACGGTAACCTGAATCGGTACCTGTTGCAACAGATTCCGGTTCTCATTTTTCAGGAACCTGATTACGGCTCCGATTTTCATTTTAAGGAACCTGTTGAAACAGGTTCCGGTTCCGATTCCTGAAATTTTAACAGGGTACCCTGTTATGCTCATCCCTATTAATATGAGTTGTTATAACTATGTATTCCCCTTTTGATATTCAGTACTTGTGTGGAAAACTAGCTGATAAGAAATCCGGAAAGGAATCATGTTGTGAGCCGCATTTATGCAGTAAATATTGGTGGCATAACATCGAAGATTTCGAAGTTAAGCACCAGAATAAAGACATGAAGGAAGAGTTGACATCTTTGCCGGAGATGTACAAGGATTTCCAACCAAGAAAATTGGGGCCTTGTTTTGAGTTTCAGTGGCGCTCAATTGAAAGAACCATAGCAATGTACCTAATCCAAATGCGTGAATCACGATCCACGACTAATTAGCTAGACTTTCAGTTTGCTATTCATCTTCTTAATTAGGTGCATATAAACTTCGAAGGCTTAATTACAGAGTCGTATAATATGTATGTAGTCCTTTTCGGGCAAAAGATGATCAATAGTGCTTGTCTTCATATAATAATGGCATTAGAAATTTTATAAACACTTTTTTGGGTGGTTGCATACTCCTCCCTTCCCGAATTACTCTACTTGATTTATTTATAAAGTTGTTCCAATTTACTTGTTCCATTTCTATAAATGACATAAATTTACTATTTTTATATAATTTCTTTCACTTAAAAGACCCAGTTGTATTCCTACTTTCTAAAGAGATTTAACACATTTTTCACTAAATATATTATAAAAAAACCATTATCAACTGTCACTCCGTCCCTACAAGATTGTATCATTGTAATTTTTTGGTTCAAACTTTAAAAACTTTGACTATGGATTCTCATTAATCTATAAGAAATAATATGGTCATGTGGGGCCTTGTTAGATTCGTTATAATATATATTTTTAAAATATTAATTTTTTATAATTTTTTTTATGTTTGTAGAATTAGAAATATTTGCGTTTTTAATCGTGTTTTGTAGACCATGAAAATTGAAAAGTCAAATTGGACTCAAAGAGAATCTACTCTTGTACGAAGTATGCAAGATCATAATCTATTACTACATACTAAAACACAAACCAGAAATTACACGTGTCATTTCCTGGTGAATCCTTAGTATTTTTTCTTTTTTTTCCGAAAAGATTTCACCATATTTAAAAAAAATTATATTCCTTTTTTTAAAAAAGAAAATCATTCCTTATTAATTGATATCTTTTATCAATTTTTTTTATTTGTAATGTATGTTATTAAATATCTTTATATTATAATTTTTTTTTCAAAAAATACTAATATGGCAACATACATTTTTTATACTACGCAATATTATTTTTTACAATTTCATTTCTGAATAATCAATCAATAATTACACTACTTTATTTTAAAATAATACCAAAAATATTACGTGTTCCTTCTTTGCGAGAGAATCTTTGTGGCAGGTAGTTCAATAACTATAACTATCAATCAATCCATCAATTACTATATACCTAAAGATACGCAAAACTCCCTCAAAAAAAAGACAGGCGAAACAATACCTGTCATGCAATACCTGCCGATTTCAAAAAAGTTGTGAAAATAGTGAACATGAAAAACTTTTTATAAAGAACTTAAAGAAACAAATATTAGCAAATTGTTACCCTATATTAAAAGTAAATATGAGTACACTTATTTCAAGGAACACTAGTGGAAAAACAGTCATTTGCGTCGGCCATTTAAGCCCATTTGCGTCGCACATTGGTGCGACGCAACTGGCCGCGACGCAAATGAAAAAGTCATTTGCGTCGCACTTTTGTGCGACGCAAATTTGAGTCATTTGCGTCGCAGTTTTACTAAACAGCGACGCAAATGACTTTTTTTTTGACATCCAGAAAAAGTCATTTGTGTCTCTGTTTTACTAAACTGCGACGCAAATGACTATCCAGGATGTCAAAAAAAAGTCATTTGTGTCGCTGTTTTGTAAAACTGCGACGCAAATAACTCAAATAATAAGGTCATTTGTGTCGCAGTTTTACTAAACTGCGACGCAAATGACCTTATTTCTTCTTTTTTTTTTTCTTTTTTTTTATTGAGCAACTTCATATTTCATGTATCTGGATCACAGTATTATATATACATGCATAAAAAAAATAGTGGAATATAGTTGAAAATTTTGACAGAATCTCCTTTGTAATATAACACTTCCCAATAATCGGGAATTATAATACATGCACCTGTCAAATATAGTTTTACAACCCCATTAAAAGGCAATCCATCATATCATATGGTTCAACCAACATGTTGATAACGAACCTAACAAACCAATATTACAACAAACTAGCTAGCTAGATTTACATCGGAATTGGTCAAAAAGTAATCAGCCCAAAATTCTTTAACCTCATTAATCTCCTCGAATGAAAAAGGCTTTGTTCTTGAATAATCCTAAAAATACACATGCAAGTATATAAATAATTAGGTCAACAATCAATAGTTATGCCTAGAGCTACTTCAATTTATTAAAGTATATCACATACCGTAGTAAGATCTTGACTATCACGATGCTTTGTAAATATATCGTACATAAAACGCATGACGTAGTAGCCACACTCTAGTGATCCCGGTTGTTGAGGACACTACATGATTAAAAAAACAACACAAGTAAATTTTATATGAAATTATACGTAGTAATTTTGAAAAACTTGACCTTTAGGTAAGTATTAAACTAATTATACATGTGCCGCAATCCAATTCAATTTAGTTCCTTTAGATTTTTCATTTTGTGTCTTGTAAGTCCGAAAAGCCCTACACGTTTGACAAAAGGGGACTTATAGCTATATACTTTATTATATTTTTGTATCATGTAAATGCAAAGAATTCATAAAATACTTTACTTACAGGTTCAATTGGTTCTTAATCATCAAATTTCTCTTCTTCTGCATAGAATCAAATATGTAGACCTGAGATTTAGCCAAGCAAATAACTAAAAGAATCCAATGCCTCCTACGTACAAACAATAAAATTATGTCGTTAGAAAAAAAATATTAACAACAATCAACAATATAATATGAAAAATAAATTTAAAATGTTCTTACTTTTCGAAGTATGGACATAAGATGAATGACTTAGAACTGAGTGTTGCCATGGATTGCGACATGTATAATAGAACACGATTTATATCACTATACAACATGGTTTCCGAGATCATCTCCGGGCACATGAATCCCAAAGCATTGGTAGAATGATCAAATTCATCCCACGACTCATATAAAGCCCTACATAGCTCAATAACGTTAAGACAATTGAAAATATAATAATTAGGAGAGAAAATTTAATTTAGGAAACTCACAGTATAAGAACTTGCAATATCGATATATTGAGCCATGCTCCCGAGAGAAGTTGATTGATGTCTTCAACGGCGATAATAAGTTCACGGTCGTTGTCAAAATTGAATGCCCTTTTACTAGCTTGCAACTTAACATCCTCCCCTTCTTTTAATTTAGAAACCATAGTTTTCATACAATTGCACTGAACTCCCAATTTTTGCGAGCTAAATTTGGGAAGAAATTGTTTGTTTGCCTTAGTGTTGGACCCTTTTGTCTCGCGTTGACTTTCAACCATTACCTCTTTCCCTTTAGGCTCTTTGCTTGTAGCCCTTTTCTCGTTAGGCTCTTTTCTTGCAGGCTCATTTACCTGAGTTATGAATTTCAAATAACCATATACATATTAGTGAACATAAGTGTATGATATAATATTTTCGAGTCAAATTTGATGCATAATGATAAGTTACCTCAGGACTCGTCACAAGCGAAACCAAATTTGTTGGCCACTGAGTGAAAGTACCAAGAGCTTGTCCAAGTTTCTTTATAAATTGAGAAGGCACGGGGACTGAAGCTTCTTTATACGCGGGCTCAAATTCATCAACGCTCACCTTCACGTTATCGGCAACGAGGTTGTTATGGTGATCAAGAGTCAATTCCGGATGTATAGTACCAAAGGCAACAAAGACTTTCTCTGAGTTTATCAACAAGTATAGCCGGCAGGAGGTAGGTTCCTTTATTTGAAAAAAACAACATGTTAGAAAAATGCCATTTTCGCAACCATTTATAACCATTTATAAGTTCAATATTGAGAATGAACCTAAGGACTCATTCAAAACCATTTATAAGTTCAATATAACCTAAATATGCAAAACTGAACAGATCAGAACTGATCTGCACAGATCAGAACTGGTCTGCACAGACCAGCACAGATCAGAACTGATCTACACAGACCAGAACTGATCTGTGCAGACCAGTTCTGGTCTGTGCAGACCAGTTCTGGGGGATTTTGTTGGTCTGTGCAGATCAGGTAACTGGGAATAAGTTTTATTATTGATGCAAAAAACAAGTAAACATAAAAAATAAAAACAGTTGAAATAAGTTAAAAGCTAGGCAAGTAAACATAGTTAATCAAGGAGAGGAACCTAAGGACTCATTTTCTCTCCCGATTTTCCTAAAATGAACCTAATGACTCATTTTAAACAATTTATAAGTTTAATATGATTACTAAAAGGTTGTAAGACTCATTGAAATCCATTTATGCACGGTTAAAGGTCGTTTAGGTCGTTATAGGTCATATGTAGCCTAAAATGGCATTTTCGCTCCCGATTTTCCTAAAATGAACCTAAGGACTCATTTTAAACCATTTATAAGTTTAATATGATTACTAAAAGGTTATAAGACTCATTGAAATCCATTTATGCACGGTTAAAGGTCGTTTAGGTCGTTATAGGTCATATGTAGCCTAAAATGGCATTTTCGCTCCCGATTTTCCTAAAATGAACCTAAGGACTCATTTTAAACCATTTATAAGTTTAATATGATTACTAAAAGGTTATAAGACTCATTGAAATCCATTTATGCACGGTTAAAGGTCGTTTGGGTCGTTATAGGTCATATGTAGCCTAAAATGGCATTTTCGCTCCCAACTTTCTTAAAACTAATTATTTAAAAGAAACAAATAATCTTATATACCTGAATGTTTGCAAATGGATCAACACCCCCAGATTGACAACTACTAGGAACTCGAACATCCCCCGTCATATGACTCGGTATTGAGAGACCCAGCTCTTTAGCGAATGTGATGAATTTCTCCTTAACCATGACATCCATCTTTGAGTTCATCTCTTGTATTGTCTCCTCTCTAACCCTTTGGGTTACTCTTGCTTCCATTTCCATGAGATCTACATTTTCAATTGGTCGGTATCTACGCCGCTCTCCGGTCCCCCACACAGCTTTGATGCCTACTGTACTACCAAGATGCCCGACTCGACTAAAGTTTATAAGTGTCAAGTACCCATGTTCATCACTTTTGACACCGCGACTAATATCAACCCACTTGCACCGGAATAGAGGTATCTTAAATTCCTTATATTGCAACTCTAATATTTCTTCAATTACTCCATAGTAACAATACTTCTTATCTACAAGTGTTCTATCTCTCGCACTAGCATATTCCGAAGACAAGCCCATTGCCGTAACACCACTATTTTGCATCGTCGTTTTGTCATCTTGTCGCTTAGTGTAAAAAGAATAGCCATTAATGTCGTACCCCTCATAAGAGATGACTTGACATTTAGGACCATATGCCAACCATCTCAACGTGTCAGATACAACCTCAGGCGTTTCGGTGATTTGATCCATCACTCGACTCTTGAACCATGTGAGGAACGAACGATTATGCTCTGTTATCAGTTGAGGACCATTTTTTGAAGGATATTGCTCTCTAAGAAACTCCATGTGCTCATCCACATATGGATGGACTTCACTAACATTTTGCACCACAAACAACTCAATCTTACTCATCATTTCTGAACCGATTGATATCCTTTTCCTGCCGATTGTACCTTGACCCCCAAGTCTCCCTTCATGTCGAGACTTTGGTACTCCAATTTCTTTCAAATTATTCAAATATTGAGCAACCCATGCGGCAACTTCCTCAGCAACGGTTCGTTTGACAATACTAGCTTCAGGTTTGGCCGGATTCATCACTCTATCTTTCAAGGTACCCATCTCTCGTTCAAAGGGATACATGTACCTCATACAAACTGGCCCACAAAGCTTAATTTCACGAACAAGATGAATAATCAAATGAGGCATCATGTCAAAGAATGATGGCGGAAAATACTTTTCAAACCGACACATGGTCTCAAGTACATCCGCCTGCAAATCATCCAGTATTGTTGGATTGATCACCTTGCTACAAATCGTGTTAAAAAAGAAACACAATCTTGTAATGGTATACCTCACTGGTGGCGGCAATATTCCTCGAATTGCAACCGGCAACAATTGTTGCATCAACACGTGACAATCATGAGATTTTATTCCAACTAATTTCAAGTCAGACATGGACACAAGGCTACGAAAATTTGAAGAGTATCCAGCAGGGACCTTTAAGCCATGCAAAGACTCACAAAAGCTAACTTTCTCCTTTTTAGACAAGGTGAAGCAAGCTGGGGGAAGGTACCAGCGTTTTCCCCTCTCTTGAGGTGCCAACTCGGAGCGACCCATAGCAGCCATATCTTTTCTAACTTTAGGCCCATCCTTCGTTTTCCCTTGCATATTCAACAATGTCCCAACAATGGCATCACAAACATTCTTCTCAATATGCATTACATCCAAACAATGCCTAACTTCCAAATGTCTCCAATATGGGAGATCCCAAAGCGTAGACCTCTTCTTGTAACCACCACTTGACTGACCTTTATAAGGCTTACCAAACTCTGTCTCAATGTCTTTAACCCGTTCATAAACCTCACACGCACATAAGGGAGTAGGAGCTTCTCTCTTCTCCACTTCTCCATTAAAAGCTTTCTTCTCTTTTCGAAAGGGGTGATCTTCAGGAAGATACATCCGATAATCCATGTATACATCTTTCCCACAAAACTTTAGGCGCCTCGAGACCAAATCATCATGACAAACTGGACATGCCTTCTTTCCCTTTACAGAATACCCTGACAAATTTCCATAAGCTGGAAAGTCATTTATCGTACAAAAAATCATGGCACGTAAAGTGAAATTGGTTTTGGTGTATGCATCAAACATCAACACCCCTTCATCCCACAACAATTTCAAATCTTCAATGAGTGGCTCTAGATACACATCTATGTCATTTCCGGGTTGTTTAGGCCCAGAGATCAAGAGAGACAACATGATGTATCTACGCTTCATGCATAACCAAGGCGGCAAATTGTATATGGTGAGAAGAACCGGCCAAGTGCTATATTGGGTACTAAGTGTCCCAAATGGGTTCATTCCATCCGTGCAAAGACCAAGCCTAAGATTCCGAACTTCTTCACTAAAGACCTTGTACTTTCGATCAATGTTCCTCCATTGTGGAGAATCAGCAGGATGCCTCATTAACCCATCTTTCTTCCTCCCTTCGGCATGCCACCTCAAGAGTTTTGCAGTTTTCGCTTCTGAGAAAAGGCGCTTAAATCTTGGTATAATTGGAAGATACCAAAGCACCTTAGCCGGAGTAGGTTTCTTCTTAGTTGATGTTGAATTATTATCCACGATCTTGTAACGGGACGATCCGCATCTTGGACACTCATGCAGATTTGCATACTGCTTTCGATACAACACACAATCATTTGGACATGCATGTATCTTCTCATAATCCATACCCAAAGGACAAATAAGCTTCTGGGCCTCATAGTTAGACCTTGGAAGTTTGTTTCCTTCGGGAAGATTATCGGACGTGGCCTCCAAAAACTGTGAAAAACTCTTGTTGGTCCAACCGTTTTCCACCTTTAAGTTGAAATATTTGACGACAGCACCAAGTAGAGTTTGTGTAGAACCAGGATATAACGGTGTTGCGGAAGCTTTGATTATACTCTCATACATACGGGGACGCTCAACGAATTGATGGTCTTCCACATCATGCATCATCTCATCTATCCTATCTTTCTCCTCTTCTTCCTCACTTTCAACACCAATATCATCCTCAATTTCATTTTCATCACCATTATCACAATGATTATGCTGACTCGAGCTCGGCATACTAGAGCTTGCCCCATGATCTATGCTCTCACCATGCCATGTCCACGTCGTGTAGTTACTCTTAAAACCGCGACGAATTATGTGATCAACAATATCATCAATATCCCGATACCCCCTTGAATTATTGCAATCACAACAAGGACATTGAATTAAACTTGATTCATGTTCTGATTGATGTTTCAAGGCAACCTTACTGAACTCTTGAATCCCTTGTAAGAACCTTGTAGAAAATCGTTTACTACCATACATCCAACTTCGATCCATTTTCAACCACTAAAGAAAAAACAATATGACCAAATTTTGTCGAAGGTTAGAATATAAACTAGGATATTCATATCATTTTAAATCCATGGCTTTATAGCTTCCAACTAAACCTGCCATAACTAATAACAAGTTCCCATAACGTACAATTCATTTCACATCACAAATTCACAAACCCAAATTTTGTAGCAAACCCAAAACATGATTTCATGTATCACCTAAATTCATTTCATAACCTAAATTCATTTCATAACCTACACAAACCATCTCATAAACCTACACAAACCCAAAACTTCATTTCATAACTTTTAATTCAACAAATCCTAAATGTAATAAACAATTAAAATTCAACAAAACCAACTATTATAATAACATATTCCAATTCATCAAAAACTACAATTAAAATTCAACAAAACCTAAATCCTAAAATGTACCCAATTAAAATTCAACTAAATAATATCCACAATTAAAATTCAATCTTAAATTTCAATTCAAATGCATGTACAACTAAAATTCAATCATAATATCCACAATTCAAAACAAAATGCACCCTTAAAATTCAATTAAAATTTAACTAAATAATATCCACAAACTTTCAATCTTAATATCAAAATTTAAATTCAATCTTAAATGTAAACAACTAAATAAAATCCACAACACTCAATTTAAACCTAATTATTGAAAGTTTTAATATTTAAAAACAATTTAAATCGTACCTAAGAGAGGAGGGACGAACTGAGCAGGGGCGCCGGCGGAGTGGGCGGTGGCGTGGTCGGCGGCGTCACAACGACAGGCTGAGGTGGTCGGCGGCGATACAAGCAGCAGCTGCCGTGGTGGCTGGGCTGCGTTTTCAACACGAAAAAACCCGGGAGACTTGCGTTTTTCAGCAGTGAACGACGGGGATGGAACGACGAGAACGACGCAGGCCTGCCGGAGATGGAACGACGACAGCAATGAACGACGGCAGTGAGGTCCGACGGCGGTGCAGCGCCAGTGAGGTTCAGTGTTTGGGCTTAATTTGGTTTAGGAGGGAATTGTAGAAGACTTAGGTCAGTATGTAGAGAATTGCGGGATGGAGGAGGGAAACCAAAATTAAAAATCCGAAATTTTTTTACCTCAAGTGCGTCGCAGAATTAGTAAACTGCGACGCAGATGACTCTAATTGAGGTAAAATTTTGCGTCGCATTACTATTAATCTGCGACGCAAATGACTCTGAAAACATATTAGAGTCATTTGCGTCGCTGGTTAGTAATTATGCGACGAAATTGCTAATTTTAATGCTAATAACTGTTAATTGCGTCACATGTTTAAATGTGCGAGGCAAATATGGTGATGCAAATGATTGTTTTTCCACTAGTGGAATATAAGTTTAGATAAATTTAATTAACTCAAGGCTCTGTTTTATTCGACTTATTTTGTCTGAAGTTATATTATCTCAACTTATTTTATCTGAAATAAACTTATTTGTGTGTTAAAATGTCTGAAAAAAACATGATTTTTTTAATTATTTATTTAGGGAAAATTAAATCAATTAGTGTTGATGAACTCATTTACGAAATATATTTTATTAAATTTTCTGTAAATAATTATTAAAAAGTATTACATAAAAATATTTACGGAGTAGTAATAATCGTGCGTTGCACGGATATTAAACTAATACTTTTATATTTGAGTACTCGGCTAAAAACATCTTTAATTACAGATTTTCCTTAATGACTTTCCTCTCATTTCCTCCCTCATTTTCACCTTCTTATCCAACAATACCACATTCGTAACTTCCGTTATTTTTTATTATTTTTGATATATAACTTTCGCCACTAACAACTAAGATTTCTAACAAATATTATAAATATAGAAAATTATTCTACCCTATACGAGATAACTATTTTTCATTTGTTCATTCTGAAATAAAAAAAGGACCCACGTGCAATGTAGAGAGTATTGTGGCAGCAGTGCAGGCGGCATACATGTTGAATACAAGATATGTGTTATTCCATCTATTCAAGAAATCATTAATCGATGTTCGAGAATATTATGGGAGAACGTATTAAGGTGCGTCACTGCGCATGGGATATGTTTAGCTGCAGATTACCCCGAGATAGGCGGAAAACATCCACCCAAAGAGAGGGAAAACGATTGCGGAATACCGAGGGTCAGCTTTCGCAGCATATGAGCATCATACGACAATGCAATCATGCGCGAGTTCTCATACATCGAGTAATTGTTGTTTTGAGAGTTTGTTCGCAGCTGAGGTTACTAAAAGATGACCCATACCGTGTATAGTTATGAGTTATATATTAAGAGAGAAATGGGCATGTGGTGAAGCGAGGAAGGTTTGTTGATATAACTCAAGAATATGATCCGGTTATCGATATTACAAACCCTATTAAGAATTTTTACATTTTTGAGGTAAAATATGAGTATTCCAATCTGATTTTTTCAAACAATTTAATGAATATTTAGATTTGAAAGTATGCTAATAGAGTACGTTTGTCCTAATTGAAAATTATGAGTTATTACTCTTCCGTATACTAGATAACTATTTTTTATTTTTTCTAATTGAAAACTATGAGTTTTAATTATACGTTGTTTTTAAAATAAAAAAGTAAAAAAAAAACTTCATAAATATTGGATTATCTTTTAAAAAAAATTATGGAGTCATGACACTTTGCTTAACTAATTGTGCTGTAAACCTCGGCGCCCTCTCCAAATCCAATCAATTTTCTAAAAGAACAATGAGATGACCAAATAAGAAAATTCAACATATAATTAGTTATTTTTATTTGGTGCGGGAAGAGGATGTCAATGCAAACTCCGAAAACACACACACAAAAAAAAGACAAGAAATTGAGCCATGTTAATCTGGTGCAGGGCAGAAGATGGGTAGAATCCTATATTTATAAGAGAACATTATGATGCATTTACACTTTTCAAGAGTTTTCGCCTCTTAGCTAGAATTATGTAGGCCTTATTACTTCCATTTCAGTTACTCACATGACATATATTCTAGAGCATTCTATACTTATTCCAATCATAGCGTCAGTTAGCTTCTTCTGCAATTTTTAGTTATATGTTGATATAGTAATCCCTCCGTCCATATCATAATGCATGTTCTAACATTTTTATGGGAATTAAGATATTAGGAAATGACAGGACTAAGAATTAATATTGTTGTACTTTTACTAGAACATTACACAATATATACAATAAAGTTTGGAGGCGAGAGTGAGATTGTTGAATAAAAAAGGAACTCAAAAAACACATTTTTCATAGTAAAATAATTAATTATAACACATATTTTTTACCTAAAATTAGGCAAATTTGAATATTTAAAGTGTTTGATCGATAAAGGTATGTTGCCAAAAATTAGATGATTAAATAGGAAAGTGTTAAATAGGCACAACATTTTAGGACATCCTAAAGCCCTGTTTGTTTAAGAGGGAAACCATCCTGGAGAAATATAGTTTTCCTTACTTTCCTCTATTTGTTTGGGCAACCTAACTGAAGGGAAAGTGGGACATAAAAGAGTTTCCATAGATGAAAATATTTTTTCCTTTGCAATATTTGGAATGTCATACTTTTCCTTCTCTTCCCCTACCTCTCTCCTCTTCCAATGTGTTTTGCCTCTCCCTCTTTGTCGTGTTTTTGTCGATATCAATTATCGACCAAGTACAGTTCATTTTTTGAATATTATTTGACTAGTTTTAAGCCCGTGCGATGCACAGATTTGTATTTAGTTTTGTACCATTATATATGTTATATATTTAGCAAATGAATTTATCTATTTCTAAGTCCATTTAATTAAACTATTTAAGTAGTGCATTTATTTAATTCAGTTTCTATTGTAGATCTTATTATTACGCAGTAGTATATCATCTCTTGTGAAGTTGTAGTTTATTATGATACAAACTCTACTTTTTTAATAGTAAGCTCTATTTTTTCTAAAACTATTTTAGCTATTGTTGGAGACGTGGAAGTAGCGAGGTAGTACTGAGTTGATAATGTCTTGTATAATTGTAAATTCAGCCTTTTGTTAATCCTCTTTGAGTAGATTTTTTTGTGATATCGTAATTTAATCTTCGTAATATTATTATACTAGTTAGTGCCTCGGGCGATGCCCCGGATTGTTGCATATAGTTCAATTTTTTAGTCATTTCAAATTTCACTTATAAATTTATTTATATAGCAGTTTGAAAATAATATGAATTTCATTACATATGCAGTTTAAAAATAAAATTGGTTAACCAACAATCGATAAACTAATTTTTTTGAGTAATTTTGCATTTCTCGTGTAAATATTTATTCTTTGTACTTCTTTTACTCATGACTTGTTTGAGTTACAAAGCCGAAACATATTTAGTGGAAAAGAACACATTTGATTAGTTAAAAGAAAGCGCAACATTATTTTTTCCTATGATTTTCTCTGTTAATATCATGGTTTTGTGTTTATTCTAAATATATTTCTAGAAAAGATAAATGATTCGATTAGTAATTGAATAAAAATTAAGAAACTTTTTGTTACCATAGATTATTATTCAAATATATAAATTTGGTCATTAAAGGTTTATGCATTCATAAGTACGGATTTTCTCTTTTTTAATTATTTTAGAGTCATAAGTTGTGTCATTGGAGTGATGGTTAAGACATTACATTAACATATAAGATGTCATGGGGTGCCTGAGAATAGTATATATATATATAGATTCCTATTTCTAAGTTCCATTTTTTATGCTCTTAGACATTTTTTCCATAGACGAATGGTTAGGATTTCTTTGGTTGTTGAATGCTCCCCGCTTACCTATTTTTCTCACACATCTATATTTACTTCATGTATCCTAAATGGGAGGATCACTAAATACAAAATCATAAAAAAATGCTAGCACAAAAACTCAACTACTTGTTGGTACTCCATATAAAACTACTTTGAGTAAACAAAAAAAAGTCTTACTCCGTATTTTACAAAGCTAAAAATTGGCCATGAATCATGATCACTAAAAAATATGTTGATATCTACAAAAGACTACCTACATCATAACTAGACCTGTCAAACGCGTCGGTCGGGTCGGGTTGTAAAAAATTACTTTCGGGTTCGGGTTGAATCGGTTCGGTCAATTTCGGGTTCGGGTTTACAAATGCTTGTTCAAGACCCAGAACTTTCGGGTTCGGGTCGACCCAACGGGTTGAGAGATTTTAAAACGCACATTATATTTTCATTAATTTAGGTGATAAATATACAAAATATTGGCACAAATTAACAAATTTTCCTACGAAAGTTTATATTTAGTCAAATTTAACCATAAAATGGCGTATAATTCAAATTAAAATCATATTACACACACCAATAGTAAAAACAACGTGTCTATTATGCTTAAATTTTCTCATAATCTCATTTATTACTATAAATATAATGATTTTCAATCGGTCGGGTCCAAAACGGGTTCGGTCGGGTTTTGACCCATTCCTTTTCGGGTTGCTCGGGTTCGGATAAAATCGGGTCACGGGTCACAAAATCTTGTTCAGGACCCAGTATTTTCGGGTCGGTTTTCGGGTCGGGTCAATTTTTGACAGCTCCAATCATAACTCATAGGTATCCCACAAGTCATATGTGAGCTTTGAAAGCAAAAAATAAATCAAAGATTGTGTTACAAAGGACTTTACTTAAGAGTGAAAATATCTAAAATTACGTTTCCCTTATAAATTCAAAAACCTCCAACAATTAATTAGTCGTATGAAGTCATACCTTATTACCTTGTGTCCATTTTTTTTTAAAACCCAAATTTAACAAGCTTGCTGCCTTGTTGGAAGTACTTAGCATTGCAAGAATCTACTTTACGTAGCACTGAAGCACAAATCTAACATCAATCTCAATTTTGTTTTTAGAATTCCTAAAAGGATAAATATACCATCAATCACTTAAAACAACCAATTGAATTCAGTCCTAAACACCCAATTGAATTTAATTTCAACCAGTCATCAACAAACTTCCTATGTGACAAGATTAGGTGTTGAGAAAATCCAATCAATAAATTTCCTCAATTATAAAATCAATTAAAGTAGAACAAACGATTAAAAGTTAAGATTTAAAATCACAAAATTCAGATCCGTTTATATTCCATATATCTGCACTGCAGTTGAACAGAGTAAACCCTAATAAAAAACCAAATGCAGAAACCAGAAATCCTAATTAAACCTTCTAAATACATAGTTTTCCAGAAATTCATAGCCAAAAGTCAATCTAAGAGCTGGTGAACTTGGTAACCGCTTTGGTTCCTTCAGAAACGGCGTGCTTAGCGAGTTCACCGGGAAGAACAAGCCTCACAGCAGTTTGAATCTCCCGAGAAGTGATGGTAGGCTTCTTGTTGTAGCGAGCAAGTCTGGCTGATTCCTGGGCAAGCTTTTCGAAGATGTCGTTGATAAAGCTGTTCATTATGCTCATCGCCTTGCTGGAGATTCCGATGTCAGGGTGAACTTGCTTGAGAACCTTGAAGATATAGATCTTGTAGGTTTCGACGCTCTTCTTGTGTCTCTTCTTCTTCTTGTCGCCGGCGGCTGCTCCGGCTTCTTTCGGAAGCTTCTTGCCGGCCTTTGGCTTCTTCTCTGCTGGTGCTTTCTCGGCGGCGGCGGCCTTCTTCTCCTCCACAGGCTTCTTCTCGGCGGGCTTCTTTTCTGCTTTTGGCGCCATTGGTGATATAGAAAGAGGTTTTTTGAGGAGAGAGAATGTGAATTGGGGGTGATTTTCAGAGAAGGGAAAGTAAGGAGACAAATGAGAATAGGATAGAAAATGGTTGAAGTTCGGAATTGTTTATATAGGAACAAGAGATTTCTTCGGATTGGTTCATAAGTCTTCACACGGATCGGTGACGTGGATAGAATTTTAGAACCGATACAGTTTTCAAAATTTTGGAGTTTGTGAAGCGAAATTTTGCGAAATTTTAAATTTCACCAGCTTCGCGCGTCTGTATCTAGGCTCAAGGGTTTTGATGGGCTTCCTTAACCCCTTTGGGTAAATATATTTGGGCTGGTAGATTTAAGTAGTCAAATATGGTGGTAGGCTATTGGGTGTGGAGTAGATTTTAGCCCGTGTGCGATGCACGTGTTCTATTAATTGTTAAGTCAAAATAAAAAAATTATGTATAGTAACTGCTATAGTTTATATATTATATTATATTAGTTTTTTATTTTAGATTGAATTTCATTTTAGATTTATTTTTAACTATTAGAGTGTTATGAAGTTGTATATGCGTAATATTAGTAATTAATTAATAAAAATATCTATGTGCCACCTAACTATTTATCTACGTGGCACTCGACTTTTTTATTTAAAAATAATTTTGAAATCTTATTTTTCATTGGTTGAAACCATTAAGATTACCTACGTGGCGCTCTAATAATGCATTAGTATTTGATTTTGGATTGAATTTTATTTTAGATTAGTGTTTGAGTTTAGATTAATTTTATTTTAGATTTACTTTTTAATTGTTAGAGTGTTTGATTTTGGATGGAGTTATATATATTTGATTTTGGATTGAATTTTATTTTAGATTAGTGTTTGAGTTTAGATTAATTTTATTTTAGATTTACTTTTTAATTGTTAGAGTGTTTGATTTTGGATGGAGTTATATATATTAGTAATTAATCAATTAAAATATCCATGTGGTACCTAATTAATTATCTACGTGACACGTAATTTTTTTAATTTAAAAATAAATTAGAAATCTTATTTTTTATTAGCCGAAACCATTGGATTTCCTACGTGGCGCTCTAATAATTCAACAAACATGGAGGCGGAGTTTATTGATTTAGATCTTGCATAGCTCGATCTACCATGGAGGCGGAGTTCATTGCTTTAGATCTTGCGACGCAGGAGGTCGATTGGTTGAGAAACTTGTTAGCAGACATTCCATTATGGGGTAAGTCAACTCCTTCTGTACCTATTCATTGTGATTCACAAGCCGCCATAGCTGTTGCGAAGAACAAATTAAGTACGTGTATAACGGCAAGAAGAGACACATTTGTGTCAGACATGAGTCTATAAGACGATTTATTGTGAATGGAGTGATTTCTCTGGAATATGTGAGAACGGAGAAGAACTTGACGGATCCCTTTACAAAAGGGCTGGACAGAAGGAAGGTACTTGAGTCATCAAGAGGTATGGGTTTGAAAGATACTAAACCCGTGTGGTGAGCCATCCCGAAAGGGATGATGTATATGAGTTAAACAACTCTGGATGTATCAAGCCTCATAGATCGAGGTCACTTGTTTAAGTGATGTCATGAGATGCTTTATAGATACAGTACTTCTTTGCTTAGCCTCGTAAACCGGGACCATTAAAGTTAATGGTGTCATGAGAAGATCTATACAACTAACCTCACAGACATAGGTCACTCGAGTTAGTGGTGTCGTGAGATGACCGGTGAGTTGTATAGATAAAAGGTTGAACTTAAATCTTCTTAATGTTCGCGGAACACCTACGGTGAATGTGAAGGGATGGCCTCCTTCTATGAATTTTTTTCAAAGTACTCCATGCTAGTATGCTACTCAAGCCTAGCCATAAACTTCAGATATGCTGCATCATCTTACAACTTAGACCGGAAGGCCACTGATTGCAGGTATTGATGTTAATACTTGCTTTTGTTTTAAAGTGAAGGCAATCTTGATTGTTTGTTGTCGGAGTTAAGAAGTGACATTGATATATGTCTTTCTATGAGTTAAATCAAAGATGTATCCGAGTCTATGAACTTAGACCACTGTGTTGTTATTCTGCTATACGTAATGTCTATTGATGGCAGCAATTACAGTAACATCTTCCCAACAGAAACAACAACATTAACAAACACGAAAAAAAACATCTTTTGGGTGATATGCTATTCGTCTATGCTTATAAAGTGAAACAATACAACATCTTGTAAGAGAACAAAAGAAGGAAATTCGTAGAACTTCACACTTGAGCAGTTCACAGTTCCAAAAGGCGCTACATTGCAGTGAGAGGAAAGGGATTTACTGGTTTGCTACATTTCAGAGAAAGCAAAGGGATAAAACCTCTACACAACAGTTGTGTCTTTGAACATCTATATGTTTATTATGACAAGTGAGGAAATCATATACAAGGACTAGAAGTGTCAATTTTAATTAAATAATAACTGGATTTTATGATAATAACACAAAACAACTAAGAAAATCATTGTGTAAAAATAAGATTGCATTTTTGTAACTTCCAGGAATCCAAGCATTCAAAAGACACAGAGCTAAAAATGTAAAGTTTTTACAAAGTTGTTACTGAAATTGAGAAGTTCAGATTAACCTAAGTGGCTGAAAGCCAAGAAGGAGGCGGCCAAAACAAATCAGAATAGCCTGGATATAACCTTATCAGCTTAGCACCATCAGTTTGCCCCATGTAGAATACACCTATCTTAAACTCTCTACTTGCTCTTCTAAAAAATCTCATGTCAGGACGACTGCTTTGTGTGTAAGAAGGTAAAGAATCTACAGGAAACACAATGCAATTCCCTTTCCACCCTGGACAGTCTCGAGAAGATACAAAGAAGCAAACATTAGGAGTTACAAACAATATCTTGTTTCCCAAACTTGTGACCTGATCCCATTTATGCTGTTCTTCATTCAGCTTATAAACACAGAAACTGATTTTCATCTCGGGACTGTATCTAGTAAGTACATATAATTCCCCGCGAAATTCCACCAAACGCTTGTGTCTATCAGAAGCTTGACCAGTTCCAATTGCATCATTAGTTATCCTACAAATGATTTGCTCATTGTAGGAAATGATATAAACTCTGCCTTTGCGATCAATACCATATACCTGTCCTTTGAAGTTGAGTATATCATCAAACTTATAAACAGATCCACAACGCACCAACCAACAAGCCTTATCTGAGTGATTTCCTAGCTCCAATGCAACTAGACTCCCTTTAGTGCCTAAAATAAAAGCAGTTGTACCAGCAATTGTAGGAGGAGCCTTGTTTGAAAACAGAACCACTTTCTGGACAGAGTGAACACCACAATCAAAAGGGCAATCACTGGATGAAAATTCACACCATCTTTCTTCTGCATTTTGAAAATTATACTCTCTGGATATTTCCGTCACATGTAAATCTGATAGGCTTAAAAACTTTGGGAAATTTTCAGGCAAATCTTTTATAGCTGCTCTTCTAAGAGGTAGCAGTAAGGTGAGCTTGCCTGGATTTAACTCTTCAATTGTAACCAACCAACTTTTTGAAGGAACAAGTGATTGGCTACATGGATGGATAAGATAGACAATGCTTGTCACCAGATGAAAAGGACGGATTTTGCTAATAAAATCGGGTAAAGTGTTTGAGATCTTGTAAGGTAACATGGAACACAGTATACTTGAGTTCAGGGGAAGTGAAAAAGAAGCTCTCCAATTCGTACAGACTGCACGGGATACACAAACATCAGCGCGACTCTCTAGGTACTTTGCAATTTCAGTTAGCAAGTCTGAGGGAATGTCAGCCCAAGGTACATCTGGTCCTTGAAGTTGTTGGTCAGAAACACCAGTTTCAACAGGCTGCACAAAACATTGAAAGCTTTTAGGTAGGTAGATCAATCACCTTATTTCTGATGCAAGGAATTAAGATAGGTATGTCCATAAAAAATAGATGCAAGCTAGTTTTTAGAATTACCTGCTCTATAACATCTAATGCTGAAAAGTTGCTTAAAGAGGATGGGTGTATCTCATTATTGTTGAGATCGAGAGTAATCTCATCCTCCTCTCCATCCCTAATCAAGAACAACACATTATAACTGGAAGTCAGTATTATTCCCAAATCCCAACCAAAACAACAAAGAACAGTAGAAAGAATATACAATACTTTCGATTTCCTAGTGTTGCCAAACCATGAGTTCTCAGATAGTAAAAAATGTCAGACATGTTACAGTCGACAACAAGCAAATCAAGGGGTCCATGTCTATAGGAAGCAGTGGTTGTACCAACACCTCAAAATCACTAAAGGTCTAAAAGACTAAAACCAAACACCAAAGCTAAAATTTCAAATTTGTGCAAAATTCATTCTTAATTACTATGAAGAACAAGAAAACAGCATATAGAGGAGGCCATTTAATACTCAATAGACAATAATACACAGCAAAAAGCATCAACATGGAAAAAGAAGAAACAGGGCAAATATAATGTTAAAGCCTAGAGGCTGAGAAATTTACCATCCGGGAAAGAGCCACTTTGGTGGTGGCCATAGTAGGCTAGAATAGCCAGAGGAAGTTGACACGAGTTCGCTTTCACCATCATCCAAGTGGAAAACTCCAATTTCTAACTCCTTTGTAGCTCCCATGAAGTAATAGCTATCCGGATAAGTATTGCCGTTATATGGCATAAACTGACCTCTAGGGAAGTAGATGCAATTCCTTCCACACCCTGGAAAATCTTCAGCATTACCAAAGAAACAGCAATCAGAAAGCACAAACAGTATCCTACCACCCAAACTATCAATTTCATTCCACTTGCATTCCTCTTCATTCAGCTTATAAACCCTAAACTTAATCCAATCTTCTTCATGATACCTATCAATCATATACAACCCATCGGAAGATTCCACTAGACGCTTTCTTGAATCAGTATATAATTTCCTATTACAAATTGTATGATTCGAAAATAAAACCAATTTCAAAACATCACTAAAGTGAACAACATACGGCCTACCTCTCCTGTCAATCGCCCAAACCATCCCTTTGTAGTTCACAATATCATCGAATTTCGAAACAGGATGACAACGCAAATCCCGATTATCATTCCCATCATTTAATCTCACATATACCAAGTCCCCTGCAGGACGAAGCATCAAAACATAACAATCATCTACACAATTAGGGTTCTTAAACAAAACCAGTTTATCATTTCCCGATTTCCAATACGGATCTGAAAAGTCAAGAAACTGCGAAATTAGTTTGGCGAACCTAAGATTATAACCCGTTCGAATTTCTCTAATACTAAAATCGGATAAATTCAAAGTTCTTGGAAAATTATCAGGGTAATCTTTAATTGTATCCCTAGTCAGAGGCTTCCTAAGTAAAAGACTACCTGGATTAAACTCCTCGACTGTGATCAGCCACGGTTTCCGCGGCGTGCAATTAGGGTTAGGGTTTTTGGGTTGAAGGAGAACTGTGGAGTTGGCGACGATTTTGACAGAATAACTGTATTTACGGAGGGACGATTGTGCGCTGGCATGACATAGATTGATAGAAATAGGAGATAATGTGTGAAGGAAGAGAGGGGACAAGTAAGGTAGGTTTTGATGAGGGAGGATTGATGAAGATGATCTCCAATTTTTGCAGACTGATCGGAAATGGTTGAAGTCGCCTCGAGTTTGGAGGCGGCTGGCGATGTTGCTTAGGAGTTCAGGGTACAGCTCCGACCAATCCGCTTTGCGACGAGCCATTGAAGAAGTTGGATGTTGAAGAAGATGGCAATTGAATTGGATCTTTATACAGAGTTGACTCTGGTTTTAAATCTGGACGAGCCCTAAATTCGCGCGACTGTTGCCTGCCTCTTTTGGCGCCGTGATTGATCCAAAATCTTAGGATTTTAAACAAAAGAATATTGACTCCTCCGTGTGAGTTGTGACCGTATCTATCTTCTCTTCACCTTTTAAGAAAAAATAAATTTACATCTTTCCTCGTCAAAACTAGAGTACCTAACACTCTATTCGTTAATGGAATAATTTTAGTTTAAAAAACAAAAAAAAATTAAAAAAATAAGGCTTGTTTTTTATTTATTTTGAAAGTCATATAATTTTGATTGAACAATGACTTAAAAAATAGTCATAGCTATAGATCAAATTGATTTTGACTACCAACAATAAAAAAAAATAAAGTTTTTATTTTATTTTATGGTTTTCATATTTAGATTTTTAGTTTTAGTTAACAATATCAAAGGGGCCCTACGTGCTACACCTTACACTGGATTTAAATACTTAGTGCTCGTTCGGTATCACTGCCGATTTCCAGTATTTTGTTTTTCATTTATTTTGAAAGTCATGATTCAGATTGAATTATTAACCAAAAAATAGTCATGTCTATAGTAATCGTGTTGATTTTGAAAACTGACAACAAAAATCTGAAAATTACTACGTGTTGATTTTGAAAACTGACAACAAAAATCTAAAAGTTACTTTTTATAGTAAACAAAGTTTTTTTTATACAATTCTTAAAGTTGTTCAACTGTGCAGTGGTGGAATCATTGTCATCTATCGGGAAGACTTGGAAAAAAGATACTGTCTAGAACCTGGATATTTTCGGACTATCCTAAATTGCTTAAAATCGGTCTTGAAATTTTCATCTACTTCAACTAATACTTGATTATGAGAGTGAGGGATAGCTCAATTGGTTAAAGCTTCAATCCCTTGTCCAGGTGATCCTGTAATCGATTCTCATCCCAGCCCAAAATTTGATTATATGCATCATTTTTCAACTAAAGGAAAAGAAAAAGTAGTTGTTAATTTTGAAAACATAGTATAATTGTTTTTATCAATTAACTAGTTATTTTCCTTATATGGAGTACTAGTACTATATACTCCGTATTCCAATCGTTTTAAAATTAGAATAAACTAGTTAAGGGCCCGTGCAACGCACGACTACTACTAAAACAATTTATTTTTTTAATAGTAACTAAAAGACTTGTGATATTAGGAAAACATGAAAGTAAAAAGGATATATATGAAAAAGTATAAATTCAAAGTTGTGAAAAAATAAATCAAATGAACCAAATTTGCATATTACTATACAAAGTTAAAAATTATAGTCGTTTACTTGTATGTAGAATGATCTAACAACGTTAACCATACTCGAATGATTCAAGACTAATTTTCGAAAAGACCCGAGCATAACCGAGTTAGTCAAATACAACATATTTTGAATTGAGTAAAATCTTGATAAATAAACTTATATGTTAGTCTACTTACCATGTATCATTATTTTAATTAACATTCTTACTTACCAGTTACCATGTATTATATTATTAATAGTAGACTAACATTAGAAGTTCATTTATCAATATTTTTTATAATTCTTATCAGATTACAAAGTTATAATAATACATAAATAAAATTATATCATAAAGGAAAAAATAATATTGATTTAGCTTTCCTCCCATAATATATTATGCAATACACATCTATGGTAATTAAAATATACTTTTATCTTAGTTTCCTTAAAAAAAACGTAATGTAATTTATTTATTTTAAAGTAAAAAAAATAAAAAACATTTTGGTGAGAAAAAATCGCACCAGGAATGACACGTGTCATTCCTGGTGTTTCTTTTAATATATAGTAACTAGTATGTAACCCGGGCGATGCCCCGGGTTTTGACTTTTATTCGGGTTTTTTTTTAAAAATATGTGCACGTAGAGATGGTGCCATCATCAAATTACGGTGGTGACATAAGATTAGTGGCCGATCAACAACCTCCCCGATTAAACCCCACATCCAAAAATCTAAACAAAGTCGGATCCTTTTCTTCAAAGTAATAATTGTACATTTATGAATTAAGTAATCATTCATTTTTTTGCATTCACTTTTATTCAATGTATTTTTATTATAAAACGAATATATAGAATTATATGGAAAGATATTACATAAGTTGTAGTTGGTTAAGATGGTAAGAAGTGTAACTTTTAACAAAGAGGTTTGGTGTTCGATCCTTGTTAGATGTTTTTTGTTGTAATAACGTATCATAATGCTAATAAGTGGTGACGTGGCGTAATAATGAGAGATTTACGTGACACATATACATTCTTCAAAACGCCTTTTAATATATTAGTATAGATAGATAAGGGCCAAACTCACCCAAGCCTAGTTCTAACTTTTCGGAAGGTTTGAGAAAAATACGGGAACATAACCAAAGGAGTGCAGCTTGTAAGTTGTAACCATGACTTCATAGCCAGAACCTTGGAATCACTGTAAAGAGTGATAATGGTTCTCAGAAGTGAGAAAAGAGAGTCAAAACACCGCACGTATAAGTTTAATTTGGTCTCAAAAGAACCGAGGGCGGAGAGGCCCATATCAGAGATGTGTTTCTAAACCCATATCCGAGGGCTAGACGGTAATTTAACCATTATCTTAAAAAAATTCAGTACCATATTTGAGAAATGAACACCGTTTTTGAACTTTGGAGTACCATTTTCAATCTTATGAGTACCACGTACCATTTTCGATCTTATGAGTACCACCATTTTCGATCTTATGAGTACCATTTTTAAACTCTTGAGTACCATTTTTGAACTTATGAGTACAAATTTTTAACTTATGAATACCATACTCAAACTTATTTTGGTCTGATATAACATATCTAGATGGGAAAATACTTCCTCCAAAAGAACTTAAGCTCATATGGCATTTCTGACAATTTTGCGCCTCCATTTTTCCTTGGTGAACTAATGTGGGTTGAACGTTGCCTGAAAGACAAAAGAGAAGGGTTTTTCCAAGCTCTTGCCGGTACCAATTTATGCTGCAAAATTCATAGGATATCTCTATTATATAGATGAGCAACTCATAGTTTCAGTCCGGCATTTTCTGATTCTCACGAGCTTCCAAAAGTGCTTACATATTTGCACCAAATATATCGTTGGATTCTTGTATTGGTCAACTGTGTATTTTTCATTTTGTGTGAAGGCATAAAGAGTCTACAGACAACAGTACATGAATGGAGCAAAAGGTAACTAGAGGGGGTCGAAATCGTGATAAAAGAGACATATGGCCACAAATATACAAGGCTATAATATGAGCACTCTGTTTTCAGTGTTAACAAGCTTAATCACAATGAGAAAGAATGAAAGATCACCTTTCAAACCTTCCTCGGAATATAATGCTTCTTGTATAGAGGTAGGCCCTGATCTTTTGGGAAACCCGGCTTTAGGTCAACAATCTCCAGGGCTAGTTGGACATCGGGTTAAAGAAACACGCTTATGCAAGGGGGGATTCTGGGAAATGCAGCATAATAAGTGAGAAAAGAGAGTCAAAAGCACCATCTTTAGCATATACTTCAAAATTCAGTTAGGCAATTGTCTATCACACACAATGATTCTCAATATCATCCTAAAGAATTATGAATGTAAATACTCTGTGCAAGTTATACTCATCAATTTTCATAGAAGTTTCAACTGTTCCTCTGTTTTACATGTCTACTTCCAAGGCAGATGAATGAGTTGGGTGAAAATCCGTTCTGATTCATGAGTGACAATTGCATTTGCGGTCCTGAATAGCAGAGTTCTATAAAAACACCAGCAAATTTTGATAGCATATAGTGCATGCTCATCCAAGGGTTCCATTTTACTAGACACCCACAGAAATTTTACCCACATGTTATCCAGAATCAACTCATAAGTGATATTCCGTATTTGAATATGAACAAATACTGTAATTTTTCTGATTCCAAAAACACACCAATTAAACTGTCAAAGTGCCATGTAGCACATTTACAAAACATGATAATAAGTCTTAACTAAATTAAGATAACTCGAACAAATATTCAGCAAGCAAATGCATCAGCATATTCCATACATGATACATATCATAGTTTGAAGTTGAAGGATTCAGTGTGGTAAACTTTACCCTGATCAAGTTTCAGGGGGTCCATTCTTCCAATTTCAGGACAAAGAAAATTCTGAATTGAACCATGCTGAAGGTGGCCACAATATGTCAGAATATCCAGGAAAAGCTGATATAGGTCCAGCATTGCCATCCTCAAAGTGGAATATAGTAACTTCCAATTCCTTGCTAGCTCCACGGAATGATGATTCAGTATATGAGGGGAATGAACCAGATAAAAAAAATATGCAATTACCTCTAAAACCGGGAAAATCAGCTACAGATGCAAAGAAGCACCAATCAACGCCCACAAACAATATTCTATCATCTCCAATGCCAATAACTTCATCCAATTTACAATTCCCTTCATCCAACCTATAAACCTTAAAATGAATCTTCTCACCACAGTCAACATCCCTTTCAACCATATATAAAACACCAGAAGAATCCACCACCAACCGCTTCCTCCTATCACTATAACGTCCACTAGAAATGGTATCGTTCACAATACATTCCATCTTCAATGTTTGTTGAGACTCCCCATCATAATGAACAACATAGACTCTTCCCATGCGATCGACAGTGTAAACTCTCTTCTTAAAATTCACAATGTCATCAAATTTTGAGGTTCCCTGAAAAGATAAACACCCCCAATCATATCTCTGTGACAATCTCACCCACGCAATACGACCGTGCTCAACCCTTACCAAAGCGGTGTAATCCTTAATTGACAAAGGCTCAAAACAAGCTGGGTTTCCGAACATAACCAATTTTTTGTCAATACAATGATTAATCCCCGGTGATCTTAGAGTGTATCCTCTTGCAATAACGGAGACATGAAAATCGGACAAATTCAAAGCATTGGGAATATGCACATTTGCAGGTAAATTACCTTTAGCACTAATTCCAGACAAAGGTAGTCGAACACAGAGTTTACCTCGGTAAAATTCTTCTACAGTAACGAGCCAGGGTTTCGTAGATTCTGGAATGTTCCGGGGTCGGATGAGATAAACGGCGTCGGCGATCAGGTGGTGAAGGGTTCCACGAGATAGAGAAGAGAAGAAGTCGGGATCAACGGCGCAGAATCTGTGAGGAAACAGAGGAGAGAGATGAGGGAGGTTTCGTGGGATTCTGGCGAAAGAAAATCGCCAATCCTTGCAAACTTCTCGGAAATTGTAGACGTTGGGTCTTGTTCCGAGCCGATTGGCGATTTCCGAGAGGAGTTCCGGGCAAAGCTCCGACCAATTGCTTTCCTGCGGTTCCATTTTTGTGCAAAACCCTAACAATCGCCGGCAACCCTTAGAAAAATTGGGGATTTTGATTGGTTCAATAGCCTCCGTTGACTAACTTTATTGTTCTCTCTCATAAGTTTACAAGACGTGCATTCCTCATTTTACTCTCTGTTTTCTGATTTACATCATTTGCCCTTTTTCGTTGTTTTCAAAATTTATACAGAACACTTTCAACTGTTAAAAAAGGACCTGTTTATAAAAATAAAAACATGTAGTTAATTTTTTTTTTTTATAAGGAAAGAAAAACCAGTTTAATCCCTTTGTAACGCAATTTGGATTATACACCCGGGTGCACAATGCTCATTGTGCACCATGTTGAACATTTATTGAAAACATAATGAACATTGAGAACGATTTCAATGTACATGTACTAGTGAAATATTTGAACTATATGTTCTATGAATTTGAACTATATGTTCATTGACTATATGTTCCTTGGGTATGAACAATATGTTCTTTGGGTATGAACAATATGTTCTTTGTAAAACAGGGTGCATAGTGAGCATTGTGCACCCGGGTGTATAAACCATATTTTGCCTTTGTAAGGGCAAACCTAAAGCATCCTTATGGATGACGAGGGAGAGAGAATGGTCAAAAGACGAAAACCACAACGACATAGAATTATAAGAAGTTCCTTTTGTCGCCATAAAATCCGCCACTTGATTAGCTTCCCGTAATAATGGTTGATCATAAAGCCTGATCAGATTTTTGTAACCCAACGCTAAAGCACACTTCACCCCTTCTCTTAGAGTCAACCTTTGGTATATCAATGATATAAACAACTATATTTTGTAACTATTTTAACAGGCAGCTCGCAAAAAAAGAAGAAGTAGAAAAGGTAAATAAATAAAATTGTATATTAAATAAAATATTATAAGGAGCTACCAAGTATTGTAGTCAACCAATATGAAACTTTGTAGCTTAAAAGCATTGTAACTAGAAATTTGATGTGGCAAATTTAGCTACAACACCTTGAAACTAACCTTTGGAATTGCTCTAAAACTTCTCCTTTTGACATAAAATTGTGGAGTAATTATTTATTGTTTATCCCTCCTATTTGCCCCGCTTGCATCAATTCATTAGTAATACTCTATGCATGCGATGTGTGCAGATATTTTCAAAAATCTGATTTGATATATACGCAAGTAATGGTCCAACGTTTTATAAATTTGATTAACAATTTTTGTAAGTTTTAATATTTTATGTGGGCACCTAAGTGATAAGATACTACACTAAAGTTTTATCAGAATAAACAAAAATAATACTCTAGATTTTCTTTTCTAATTTGTTAATCAAAACATAGTCCTATATACACGTTACGCGTGATTAAAAGTATGCACATTTGCTAAAACATGAAATAAATTTTATTTAACACTAAAGAAAAAATAAACATATTTATATGTAACAAAATCTATTTAGGAAGTAAGGTAATAACAAATTAACTAAAATGAACGTAAAAGATTGTGTTTTTGACTTGTATATTTTATTTTTTGCGTTTTTTGCCGCAAGGAGCTTGTATCACCTTATAAAATTACAAACTAGCTCTTAGATGCGTTCCCTAAAAAGAAATTAAATAAATAAAAAATAATGTAATCCTAATTTCAGTTCAGGAGAAGACATGTAGCTTCCGTCCTCAATAGGCAAGTTTAGAGTTCTGCTTTGAAAAAGATGTGCTTGGTTCAGGATCAGAGGATGACATCTCCTTTTCTTTTTGCAATATTTCCTACTTAAAGCTCGAACCCCATTCCATAAGATACAAAGGTAAGTATCCAGTATTCAAGGAATCAAGACACATGGAGATGACATTCCAAGGGCGAAAAATATAGTTGACGCTGTCACTGATACAAGACTCGCCTTTCCTTATTGGTTCAATCCAATTCTTCAGCATCAAAAAAAAAAACTGATACAAGACTCGCAATCAAACCTGAACCAGCAGGAGCACATAATTTGTTCACCAAGTCCATTATTCTGAGAACTGAATTGAACTTTTTTAAATAGTCTAGAAGGCTGGTCTTCTTATATCAAACAACCCCTGCAGAGAATTACTAATTGATAAGATGTTCAAGAAATACAATCTTAATCACAAAAAAAAAAAAACCAAATAATTAATATCTTTTATATATATAACATCAAGCTAAGGTTTGAAATGTAGGATTCTGACAAGTGAAGAGTAAAAAATAGATGGTCTTGGTAATAATAACAAGAGAAGTGCAATTATGCACTCTTTTCTCTTCTGAAACAAAATGATGTTCACCATTCTCTTTCAATCAAGATGGTTTCTTTAAGGGTTGAAAGCACTCAGCCCATGAGAGATAAGTTACCAAAACAAGTAATGAAAAAAGTATGCCCTTTAAATCCGCACAAATTCTTATTTACAATGGTTGTACAATAAATATTGTACACCGGAGTAAAAGTTAACTCAAAATGCTTAAAAGTTAAGCTTATATATGTAAAAGTTATCTATTTTTTTAGTGATAAATTTTTTCATTTTAATAAAACTTATTTCTTCAAAATCACTAATAAGGTATAAAATTAATCATTTAACCTTTTAAAATTTTTATCTATCAACGTTTATAAAAGTTAATCAAAACTAGGTTAAAGTTACAAAAAAATGGTAAAAGTTATCTTGGTGTACAATAAATTTATTGTACACCTTGTGCGCGCAAGACCTTTTGTTAAATCCGAGTAGATCAGTAAAACCATTACTGCAACTATAATGACAAATTTTGTAATAGTGTCAAATTTGAAGGACCTGTAAGAAGAAAAGCGATGAACACAATTCATTTCTGCTACTGTAAATAATTAACATACAAAACCCAAGCTTAACATTAATATGAATCTTTGACCACAATGCAAATGAGCCATGTTTCTACATATGGAATCGAAAAACGTAGAAGATAAATGAGTCCATAAACAATCGCATCGTAAACTATTAGGTCCTTAGATAAGGGGTAATACATAGTACATATTAATAACATAGAGATAGCAAACAACATTTACAGACCTCAAATATTCAAAATTGAATCCACATACCAAACTACTAATTAAAACAAAATAATTCAGACACTCCAATCAAAGTACGATGCAGAAACTTTTACAATGGCACCAAACCATGGTATTACACATTCAATTTATCCTATCCCTCCCACAACCTGAAAAAAAATACAATTTTAATAATGCTAACCTAACCAAAACAATAATCTAACATGCCAACATTTCTGCAACAAACAAAAGACTCTTAAGAAAACATCCACACTTTTGACATCATCAACTTTAATTAATTCAGAAACTAACTAACAAATCAAATTACCCTATCCAACTAATTAGCACAAAAGAAATACATTATATGCTTTAAATTGATAGGGAGAGAGTAGAAATTGAAGTATAACTGCTGCTTCTTATTTTTTTTATTCTCTTTCCAAGCTACAATCGCTCATCATATAACAATTGTTATTCAAAATCGAATCTAATTCAATCAATAGCAACAAAATAAGGGAAACAAATAAACCCATTTGAGAAAATCATTAACAACCTAGAAATATTTTTTGTTCTCTTCCAATTAACATAAACACCACAACCTTCCTCGATAAACACTTGTTTAAAAAAAATTACAATTAATCTGTCAGTTGCTAAGACATCAGATCGAATTCAACATAATCTGTGGAAATAAAACTGCGCTAAAATTTTAGTTGGAAACCCTAGAATGCGTTCAGATTGTCATGAATTGTGGAAATAAACAAAGAAGATTGGAGAGAGATCAGTTGCGTACCTTCGTCACGACAAGAACGAAGGGTTGTGGAGTGGCCAGCAGTTGGCCGAGGGAGGGATACATAGCGTAGTCTGCCATCCAGCAAAAATTGAAGGGAGAGAAAGTGAGCGGCTGGAATGATGGATGGGCAGGATGCCAAGAACAAAGGGAAGGTGAATTAAAGGGCAAAAGTGTATTTTCAAGGTTTATAAGGGTGATTTAGGCAGCACACTGTTCTTAAGAAAATCCTGAATTTTTTGAAGAAGGATTCTAGGGTTATTGTTGGCATTAATTGAAATATTAAATGACAATTTTTGGCTTTTTAAAGGGTATAGATTTATTTTATTGAAGCTTTGGTGTTCATAAATTTGTGAAACTCGCATGCTTTATTTTCCTTGTTGAATTCATGTGGAGTTGAAAGTATCATCTTGTCTGCTAAACTCACATGCTTTATTTTCCTTGTTGAATTCATGTGAAGTTGAAAGTATCACCTTATTTGCTAAAAAAGATATGATATGGAATTGAATGAAAGTAGTTTCTAGCAAGAAGATGAACATAGATACTGAATATTAGTAGAGTTGTGTATGGAGGTGTTTTGATTTTATATTCACTTGAATCAATCTCCTAAGTAAATAATTATTTTTAACTAGTTCCTATTTGAATTATATGTAATATCAAGGTTCTAAGAATGATCATAACGTTTATTTATAAGCAATTCCTATTATACGACGTATGATATATATCTTATTACTATATTAATTTCATATAGATATGGATACAAGTTGGATCGATCTACCTATTGGCCACCCTAAGTATGTCGAGGGTTGTATGCAATTCATTGAGTTTGCTAAAGAAGATCTAGTCCATGGAATAATTAGATGCCCTTGTAAGAATTGTAAGGTGGAGAAATGGTTCCCAGTAAATGTAGTAGAGGGACATATTTTGTTTAAGGGGTTTATAAGTCGTATATTTATTTGGACTTCCTCCTTCCTCGTAATACCTCCCACATTTATTTCTCTCTCAGGTTTTCTTTCAAAATGAATCGGACTCCTGCCATGGTGGCTCAATACGATGAATTGAGATCTTTGAGATTTGAAGCTGATAGACAGATTGATACCTTTCTTAATAACGCGAATGATCTTATTACTTCCCTTCAGACACAGTTATTGACTCTATGCTTCGGCAACACAGTGATAAGCCTGATAACTCAGCATTCAGTAATATGTGGCAATCGCAAGCTTCTAATTGAGTTGGTACTGGTTAATTGTATGTTCTTCCTGATGAGTGCTTATCTGGCCTTCCTAAAGATTGGTAATCTTCAAATTTCTATGCGAAGTTGGAAAAGAAAGAACACATATCTTCGTAAATGGATGAGGTACTTGGAATACGCTGATAAGTACGAGTGCAACACTTTTAGCCGTGAAACGGATATCGACATGATTAAGAAGGTGCTCTATAAGGCGTTGATAAGTAGTCTTATGTTTGGTCTCTGCTACGGGGCGCGCCGTGCTGTTTATTTGCTCATACAGTTTGTTTTGCCATGACCCTGCAACTGGACCGGCGTCATCACCATCACCTGCACCTTGGTCTGGTAAGCTTACTTTAAACTGAATGCAAATAGCTGTTAGGTTGAAGAACTCATCACGGTATCACTAATAAATAACTAATAAAGTCAAATTTTAAAAAAAAGTTTAATAATGTGAGTACATTACCCTTATTCATTGTCGCTCCTTTTTTAAAATTTGACTTTATTAGTTATTTATTTTTAAAATGGGGGATAATGCTTTTATTAAACTTTTTTTTAAAATGGGGGATAATGTTGATTGTTGATTTGTTAATAATGTCGTTGTCTCTGCTCAAATTTCCACTTTGATTAATATTGTTTTATTGTTCACATTTTGATATTCTGATATCATTTTCAGTCTGACGGCCTGAAGACGATGATGACACTTCAGTCTAATACCTTGTTGGCGTGACGAAGCTTAGCATAGGCATTGACAATATCCATTGGTACCTTGACATTCTCAATTGGCAAGAACTCACCTTGGACCTGTGTAGCATTTGCTAGTTCCTCTGGAATAGAATCACCAGCCTGTAAAGTAACAATCAAGTTAGACAAATTAAATGCTGATTTACCTAACAGTGTAAAATGATTTTCGTGGAAAACAATTTACAAGAACAATTCTAAAATTAGGTTTCCGTAAATAGAAGTAAAATGAAAGGGGAAGGAAAGTAAGCAGGTAGTGAAGGGAGTGTACAAGTGAGATAAGGAAAAGGAAGTAAAAAAGTGTTCCCTTCAGTTCTGAAGGGAAAATGGTTTTACATCATTAGGAGAGCAATTTTACTCCTAAGGAAAATGATTTTACACTTCTTTGCCAACTATACAATGTAAAATTGAAAAGAGAGGAAAAATGTTTTTCTAAAAACAGTTTTACGTCCTACCAACCGGGGAATTGATGGAATAAAGATAGGTAGAAAAATCCAAATTTACCTTGAACTTCCTGGCGTGCCTTGGGAAGACAACAAGTTTAGCCTTGTAGGTCTTACGCCTCTGCACATTAGTTTGCAGACCTGGCTGAGATCAATGAGTTCCAACACGTGGGACCATCCAACAGCGAGGATAAAACCGTAGTAAAGAGTTAGAGTTGGGGGCAAAATCGTAATAGCACTATTGGATGAATAGTATAAATCAACTCCTCACTTTTAAAGGTTGTAAGATAATGAAATTTGTCTAAAAATTAACGGACTTTTTGAACAAAAATATGAGACAATGTTCTTAATATCGGAGGGAGTAGTATGAGAAAACTTCCGCTCGTATTCTTTGAAGCTAAAGGACCGGGCCGCACGTTATGTTGCATCCACTGGTCGTACCTTCCCTTTACAAAAAAATGTGTTGGGTAGCTAAAGAGATTAAAGCCTATACAGAGGCATAGGTGATAAGCAACAGGGAGTATGGTAGGCGCCGTGGCAGATATATGGACAAGACCCATCAAGCAAGTACTTTGCATTTACTCCCCATTCTAGATGTTAATCCAACACACACCATTCAAACTCAGAATTTGAAAATGGGTCAGTCATCGGCTCCGATCACCGTGGTTGGAACTGAAGTAACTTGGACTCTTGGTGTATTATGAAATATTATTTCTAAAGTTGCATTAAGTTTACAAAGTCGTCTTGAAGAAGAGGGTATTGGAGTTGATTAGAGTCATTAGGAAATACGAATTATTAGTCGAATCCTTATTTTGGGACGTCTATAGTCAGTAGTCTTGAATGTTGAATCCATTCAAGCCTTATGCAGGCTGACCACTAGCGTCATAGTCCCGTTGGATCACTAGTGAAATTGGCTAAGTAAGGAAACTTGTAAGAAAGAGTGTTTGGAAAGGTTTTTGTATTGCTTGAGAATGATAAGAATGTGTTGGTTGGCTGTACAAATGAACGGGGAAACCTATATATAAGCACCCAATTCCCCAGAGCCTTCTACTCGAGAACATTCTCACCACTTTTTACATACAAGAGCCTACAACATTATAGATTGTTCCCACCTCCAAGGGAACTTCCTATACAAGGAGGTATCTAGAAATATTTGTAAAGAAAAGTTCTAGACTCACCCTAGCTAGAACCTTCAAGAAACAACATGTTATAATGCTCAAGACCCATCCGTAGCACTCTAGAACGTTCTGGTGCGCAACCGGACTGACCTGCTGCAAAACCAGACTTTGCAGGCCTCAAACCCAAAATATCGACCAACCATTGTCTTTATTGGCACAAAATACGTGGGACCCCCAAGTTTCATCCCATTTGGATATCCTTTGGTCCCCCGAACGACCCATTATTACGTTATTGTCATGTGAGTTCACTAGGAATTTATGCTCTATTCAAAATAAACCTCAATAGGGGGTGGGTGCACTTGGTGCCAGCGCCCAGGCACACTCTTACTGCCCTCGTTGTTTCCTAGCACCCATATCCATGCCCCATGATGCACTCCGATGCCTCATCGACCCACACGACCCAACTTCCGATGGAACACCGTGTTGCCCGGTGGTGCTCAACGACCTTGCCGCCACGCTTGACGGTGCACCACGTTGCCTTGCGATGCTTGTTGCCTAGCATGCTGTTGGCCTGGTGCATGCGATCGATGGTGTGGGAGGTCATCCATGACAGTGCGCAAAGGCAAGGTGCAGGCAATGCCAGGTAAATGATAATGATGTGTTTTAGTGTCCAAGATCAATCTATCTTCGGCAAAGAAACTTCGAGCAGTCATTGGAGGGGATTAGACTAATAATTTGATTATTCTAAGTATTTTGTTAACTTGGGAAAAATGACATTTTACCAGTAATATCTATTCCGTATTTTTTTACTAAAAATCTTTGATTGCAAGGGAGCCGAGTAGGATGAATAATAAGTGTGACATCGGGAGTTTCTTTTGAGCATTATACGGGAGGCAAAAAGAACATTTTGCTAACAACTGTTCATCTATTGCAACAAATATGTGTTCTTGTATTAAGTTCAAACTCAGTTTTTTGTGCTCCCCCAACTTTTGTACAAATTATTTGCGAAAATGATAAAGGTCGAAATATGCGACCTTTAAGTCGAGTCACAATAATGACATGTCATGTTTATGTGTCCTGATTTAAATAGAAAACTAAAATATTTAACTTATATAATCTATTATACATGTTACAAAAAAAAGGTCGGAAAATCTTAATATTATAATTTTTTTTTTATTGACTACCTTGCTTTTATAGTAAAAATATCGCATTAATAGTAAAAATACTGATGGCGTATATCTCACGTGACGCCTATATGTACCAATTAAACATAGTAGCCTAGTAAATGCACCCATGGAAGTTTAGGGTAGAAGTTAACAAAACTGCTTCAAATTAGAGGTCCATGTCTTTACATATATTTGTTTGTCACCATTTTCTTTCCGTCTTTCTTCAGTTTTAGGTCCTTTAGCATGGTGGATATGTGGAGCTGTTGGCTAATTTGCATTGTTTGAGGCTTGAGGTAGGTGTGATTCTTCCTATAAAATACTCTGGATTATGTGGTGATTGTGCATTCGTGCTTGATTGATTTGTTAGATTTGTTTCAAATTATGGTCAACCTTTTTTTTATTTTAACTACATAAAAAAGTACGAGTAGTTGTTTTCAAAAGGCGATATTTCGTCTTCTTATTCTTGCCTAGATCTGCAATTTGAAGTTTTTTTTCACTGGATTTTTGTGCTTGAATGCAAGAAGGGGGGAGATAGTTGTGCTTGAATGCAAGAATGTATACGAAAAAATGGAGGAATCTTCTTATATTAAAAACCCGATGGATTGCAAAAAATTTGCATAATTTTTGTTCCAAATTTACCCCTTTATCCCTTTGTTCATTACAAGCTTTTTTAGCTAATTTAATTATTTTATTTTTGTTAGCATGATTGTCAAGCGTTTATTAAGAATCAGGTTAAGTAAGCTAATTTAATTATTTTATTTTTGTTAGCATGATTGTCAAGCGTTTATTAAGAATCAGGTTAAGTAAGCTAATTTAATTATTTTATTTTTGTTAGCATGATTGTCAAGCGTTTATTAAGAATCAGGTTAAGTACTTTCCTATGTTTCTTAAACATTGCATCATGGTTGATTTTACGTTCTTCAACACATGACTTTGACGTACCTTAATGTCTCAAATTAAGTGTAAGAAATTTGTTTAAAGTTGATATTTATATATTGATACTAATCTAATAAGACCGCACATGACTAAAAATTTTCATACGTACTAATCACAAAAAATGACTAAATGTCTATTGTGAATAGTGTAAAAATCTAAATGGTGCTATATTTAGGAAACTGAGGAAGTATGTTAGATTGGTAGTAGTTTACTCCGTTTTAGATAAGAGTTCATAGTTTTATACAGGAAAGCTCGTATGTTGTAATTAATTATCAATGTAATGTAGGAAGTTCTTATATTAGTTTCGAGGTATTATTTCTAGCATGTTGCCTAACTAACGAAATTAAATGAACTTGCAATCTTGATTATTTAAAAATATCCGACTATGCATGCAATGACAAATCCATAAACTTCATATATGGTATGTACAATTTGCTCAAAATAATATTCAAATAATTATAACACCTACACATGTCATTGAAGCGTGCATTCATAAATTTAGCTTGCTATAAGCTATAACTATGTAACTGTAGATTTTAATGCATGTCCTCCTATAAATACTACTCCCTCTCTTTCTTTTTACTTAGACCGTTACACTTGCCATTACATCATTATGACCATTAATTATCTTTCATTTTCTATTTCTAAAAATTATAAAAGGTTGTTATAATTAAAATAGGATCGTGACTAATTAAACAACATTTTATAACAACATTTGATTTTTATAAATTAGTAAAATATCCAAGTCAAAGTCAGTACATAAATTACTGTGAAATTTATAGTGATGCATCTAAAAAGAAACGGAGATAATAGATATATAATAAATTTTTTGTAAATGTAAACATCTTCATGTGGCTTTTTATAGAGATGGGGATATACACTTCTTAACTTTTTTTTTTTGAGGGAAATACACATCTTAACATGCAAATAAGAATGATAATTTTTCTAGATGTAAACAGTTAAAAAACCGTATCTTTTATGTTATAAAAAAAATCTTAATTAATTAATACGAGTAGTAAAATTTATAATTGTACGTCGAGCCAACACGTGCATCTGGCTAGTATTATATTTATATAAAAAGAAACGGAGATAATAGATATATAATAATTTTTTTGTAAATGTAAACATCTTCATGTGGCTTTTTATAGAGATGGGGATATACACTTCTTAACTTTTTTTTTTGAGGGAAATACACATCTTAACTTGCAAATAAGAATGATAATTTTTTTAGATGTAAACAGTTAAAAAACCGTATCTTTTATGTTATAAAAAGAATCTTAATTAATTAATACGAGTAGTAAAATTTATAATTGTACGTCGAGCCAACACGTGCATCTGGCTAGTATTATATATATATATATACCTCCGACCGCCTCTTCACCTACAATTTATATCACTTTCTCCTCAAACTTTCCTACTATGATTGTTCTCCCTCTTCCCATTTTGATTGAATTTATTGTTCTCTTTACCTTTTATATCTCTTTATTTTATGGATATTAGTTTTGAGGATTGTTCTATAATATGAATACGTTGTTCTATAATATGGATTATATTTTGTTAATGGTTTTCACTGTTAATATGCATTTTCTGTTCGTCTTTTGGTAAAATAGTGTGGTGGCCGGTTTGTGCTATATTCGAAAAATTATAGTTGTGTTAAGCTAAAATCGGAAACACAAATTCTTATTTACAAAAGGTGTACAATAAATATTGTATACCGGAGTAAAAGTTAACTCAAAATGTTTAAAAGTTAAGCTTATATATATAAAAGTTATCTATTTTTTAGTGATAAATTTTTTCATTTCAATAAAACATATTTCTTCAAAACCACTAATAATGTATAAAATTAATCATCTAACCATTTCTATTAACTTTTTTTTTACTAATATAAAAGTTAATCAAAACTAGCTAGGTTAAAGTTACAAAAAAAAATGGGTAAAAATTATCTTGGTGTACAATAAGTTTATTGTACTTATTGTACACCTTGTACGCGCAACACCTTATAGCGTGTAGAGTTGAAAAACGCCTCTATGGCGATCTATAAAGCATGTTTTAACAATACTCTTTGTTCTTTTTTGTAGTAGTGATATGTGAAGAAATTCCATAAGAACTAGGAAACTTGGCAGACAAGTATATCGCAATACTAACTCCATAAGACGGTAATACTAGTATTAGAATTGTTAGCCAATTCTAATTACCTAATACTAGTTGATAATTATTTCCTAATAGGTACACATACCAATCAAGTGAATACTAATTATGTACGAAATAAAAGATTAAGACTTTTCTTGTACCGAAAATACTTCAATACAATTCGAAGAGAAAAGACTAGCTAGCTTGTAAAAGACTTTTCCTCAAGTTTGGCATTGGTACAATTTTTTTTACAAGGATATAATGGCAATTGACATCATCGGATGATTCTGATCAACATACAATATGAAATGACAATAGTGAGAGTAATTCTTCAATCTTGTAATAGCTCAGTTATAAAATACCCAATAGAGGTCTCTTAATAAGTGGCTTACTGAAGCCCAGTTAAGATTTAAAATGGACTATGATAACATGTGAAATTTCAAAGAATATGAAATGATCGTGGTCCACTTATCAATTATCACTTATAAGTCCAATGGAGTTTCACGCCAAAACTAATTGACAGTAACTCCTCGATCAAGCTTATAAGTTGGTATTTCTTTCATCTTTCTTTAATGCACTTAACTAAATTACTCAAGGCCGGGCTACAAGGAAGGTGTTCACAATGCCTTAATTATTTGTTCTTAATTATTGCAGAGTTACTCGACTGTCAAAGTGTCAAATTTAAAGGATTTGATTAGGGATGGAAATATCTAGTGAATGATCCATTAACCCGATCATACGCTATGAATTAACGGGTGAACACCCGAATTAAATGGATGAAAAGCGGGTGATGGATGCGGGTCGGATACGGGTGATGTTTTTTTATCCATCACCCGACCCATCACCCATTTATTTTAAATATATTATTTATATTAATATTTAAACATAAAATGTGTTGATAAGTCCATTATTTATTAAAATTAGTGCTTATTTAATTTTCTTTGGGTTATAAGTTATGCGTGATAAGAACTAATTATATGTTGCGGAAATAAGTGAATGTATGTAACCTTTTTATTTTCGTTAATTATTAGGCATATTATTAGATGGTGAATTTTTAATAGTTAATAATTTTCACCCGAATATCACCCGATCCACCCGGTTCACCCGCGGGTGATGGATGGACGAAATGCTGGTGATGAGTAAAGCGGGTGACGGATGGACCGGGTGAAGCGGATGGAAGCGGGTGATGGATGCGGGTGATGCTCCACCCGACCCAAATCCCATCCATTTCCATCCCTAGATTTGATATTAAGTCTAGTCATGTGGTCAAACCATAAGGGTTTGATAGAGAAAATATCACCATATATCCGCAATGTTGATATAGTCGAAGAATTAGACCAACTGTATAAAATGGATGTTGATTTGGAGGAAGAATTGGCCAACATGTCATAACTGATTCCTTCTTCTGAAAATGTTGATTTGGACAAGCCATTAGGGGATGAGTTATTGTCATGAACTAAGTGGTTATTGTTTATACACTTTTTAACTTTGCATGGATGTTACGTAGTATATTGTTAGTTGCATTTTTGTGTACGGCAAGTGTAATAGTTCCCCTAATGCAGTCTTTTTAAGGAATGAACTAGCTTTTGTTTGACCAGACGGTTGTACAGTAGTTGTTCATCTGTTTTTTTAAGTTTTAATTAGTGAGGATTTGTGATTTTTTGGTAATATATGAATTAAATAGAGGTGTAATTTGAAAGTTGAAAAAAATATATAAATTATATGTTGAATTAATATTGAATATTGGGTGAAGTGGAAGAGGTTGATAAAGTTGTAGCAAATGTTTAGCAAATTTGAAGAAACTAGAGGGGAAGAGTAGTTAAAGTTGAATCAATGAACATTCTTGCTTTTACTGATTGTTTTGATGTACGTAGCTTTAAATTTGCTAGAAGAAACTGTAATAAAGAAGCTCATGCCATGGAATGGCAAACTCTTCTCTCACCTTTCAGGAGGAATTAGTTTGGCTAGAAGAGTGCCCTCCTGATGTTTTAAATGAATCTACAACTAAATTTCTCCGTCAAAAAGAAAAAAAAAAAAAAAAAAAACCTATTGTGAAAAATGTGATTTTTGGTCCTCTATTTACTACTATATGCGACAAAAAAAAAACAACCAAATATTACACTCCATATGAAACCCATAGCCTAAAAATATTCTATCAACCTATTTCTCTTTCGCTTTCTCTCGTCGGTTATGATGGTTGATTATTGTTATATATTTCAATATTTTTTTTTGAGAGCTGGAACCTTTTTCGGCTAAGTATTTATATGTGTAAAAACATATTGATATTTGAAATTATATCTGATGTTTAATAGCTATTTATTTTCCCTTAATAGAAGAGCGACTTGTAATAATAGGTGTTAAAGCATTTCGTACCAAATATTTAATACTCGTGTATTTTATTTTACGTGTCAGAGAAGTTAGCCGGTTACAGTATATTTGCATTTATGTTCGAACCATTGGAGTTTAATTTTTTTTTTTTAAAAGTCTTTTTTCTAAAAAAAATTGGATCGGATTGGACTGGATTCAGACTCAAGAAATTTTTATGAATCGGATTGGACCGGACTCGGACTCAGATATAGCTCCAAATCTAAAAAAATTTGGAATGAATTTGGACTTGGCTAAGTCCAATCCTGTCCATCCAATTTACACCCTTAATCATATTTACTAACACATAAGTTAGACCATAAATATCTATAATTATTCATAAATAAATACATAGTAAAACTATAAAATATTAACATTTTGAAAAAATACATTAAGACGTATATAATTTAACAAGATTCTACATTATTATGTTTGTAACCATGTACCTTTGTGATATAAGATATCAAGTGAATACACAAGCTATGGACATAACAAACATTTGCGAAAACATATTCACAGAAGGCTTGAGTGAGTTTAATTGGCCCTTATTTATTCTAATTTTAATGCGATTATGCATGGAAAACGTTGTACATTTTGTAATTTCGAAATTAACAAGTGTACTAAATTCTCGATATAATCTGTATGGTGTTGCATTGCTTCAATCTTAATTCACATCTCTACCTACTGAAGTACTGATCTACAAGTAGTTTTTATTTTGTAGTCTCTGTTAATGTTTCCATTAAAGGTAATATGGATTAGTCTGTTCTATACATGAATTAACAGATGAAAATTCTTGCAGTAAATTCTGAATTTAACAGATGAACTAGAATTTCTGAATTTAACAGAAAGTAGGTGTTTGATTCAGCTTCCAGATTCTCAAGAGATACAGTATGTAACAATGGGAATGCTCAAAATGCTAGATTTCGATTACAAGATCAATTCACAATATTACTGTTAGTTTAGATGAACAACACAAGAGGGGGGGTGAATTAGTGTTTGTAGATGTTGGATCTACTTTTTCGCGGAATTAAAAACATTAAGAGATTGCAAGAGAGATTTTAGCGTGGAAACCTCTCTACCCTAATAGAGAGGAAAAACCACGGCCCCGTAGGGACTTAAACCCTTTTACTAATTAGGAAAATCACAGTTCCCTAAACTCAACTCCCTTAGGAACAGTCCCTCAACCGTTCCTTCTCAATGATCTCTCTAGAGATCTTCTCTCTCAACTCTTCAGCTCGACTCAAGCTGATTCTCTCAATTACAAGGTTCACTCAAACCCCTTCCCAACTCTCAAGTATAAAAGATAGAATAACAAATAGAATCTGGAATTCTGCTGGAGCAGGAACTACGTACGTGGAACAGGAACTGACGGTACTGACGTGTGTTATAATGTAGATTTAACTTAAGCACGTAACACCACTAAGTCAGACAATTTTTCCTAGACTTATGAATGCAGTATATATAGTGATGCATGTTACCTATTAACCCTAGAAGATATATTTTATGTTTATCTTTTATTTAAGAATCCTAGACCTAATAGAACTCTATCATGATAGACTTTTATCCTAAGACTCTAACAAACATATGATCGAATAATAACTCTTTATGCAGTAGATATATTAATGAAAACTCTATCTAAACGACACTCCTTTCCTATCATGAATCTTAAATAAGATAAACATTATTTAACCATTAACTAATGCAATCCTAATTACTATCAAACACATAATCCTAACTATACTAAAACTCCTTAGTACATGACTTAGTATTATTATGTTTATACTTCTATTAGGACACAAACTCTAAGGTAACGAGATCTAAATACTATACTCATGCAATCCTATATACTACGTGCAGACTAGGATCAGTACCCTCGTCATTGACACCGTTCCACGTACGTTGTTCCACCAGCTCCGAACTTTCAGTTTCTAAAACAAATCTATTAAGCACACTAATGCTACTAGATTTTCTTCTCTTCTCTTTCTCTGTACTTGTACTCTTAATTCTCCTCGAGTCCAAGTTTCTCTTCTCGGATTCTCTAACTCTTGAATCCTCGTTCTTCCTGTAAGTCTTTGGGTCTTCTTCAAAGTCTTACCTACACACGTCATTTATCATTTCTTTGCATGCATAATAAACCACGTTAGATATTGAGTCAAGTATGATAGATATGCATAAATCATATATTATAATATTTGCTTGACTAAAATACACATAGGATAATATGGAATATAATATATTAATACATAAATAATATTCCTACCCTAATAAGAACTTTAATATGTATGGCAAATATTATGTGACTCAAATACCTAAAATACAGTGAATCTAAACAGTCCTATATTATGCATAATACTAATTATGAAAGCTTAAACTCTAAGCATTTAATATTTCCTAAAATGCTTATGCAAACTAAAACTCTTAGACTCCTGAACCGTCTACAATACATCATAATATATGATAAATGACACCAGCTATGATATGCATTCCTAGAAGACTCCTAATGCATATCTAACTATATGAAGAGTCCTAAGCACATACAACTATATGTACTTATGATAGGATAATATGAGAGACCTAGACTAATGCAAAATCCTACGTCTAATAAACAACTTATCTCAATATGGACTCTTACCTACAATATAACAAACATATTAGGATGCAAATATGAAAGTATTATATGCACTCCTAAACTCTATTAACGCATACAAGTACATGTCGTACATGTGACTAGGAACAGGAACAGGAACAGTCAGACAACTAGGAACTCTGATAAACAGTTTCTGATCTCTTTCTGGTTGTTCCTGCTGGACCATATAAAGTATCATTTCGTTCTTCCTTTGTCACTGTACTTACCACATGAAGTTTACCAATGTAAATGCTAATTTACGTATAAACAACATGTATGACGTAGCCATCTTCACTTTAGTGAACAATAACTTCTCATTGCTCGTGTTACTTGTTTCTTGTTTCAATCATAACTTGTTCATCCTGCGCGCATCTTGACACACATGTTAAATAGATAATCATCATTAGTTTACAATCATCAAAACCTCATTACTCAACAATTTCCCCCTTTTTGATGATGACAAACTAATGATGCTTATCACACTTTAAGCAATAAAAGATTTAGATCTATTCCCCCTTAATTTTGTAAACACTATAAGAATTTGTATCTTTAACGACAACCTAATTACGACGGGTCAAAAATCCCGTCGCAAAATCCTTTTGCGACGGGGCTAACAACCAAACAATGACGGGAATAACCGTCGCAAATGTATTTTACGACGGGTTTACGACGGGATTTCTATTAACGACGGCCCCCTTTTATGACGGGTCCGCGACAGGAAATCCCGTCGTTAATCAACGATTACTGGCCTTTCGCGACGGGATTTCCCGTCGTTAATAGTACAATTTTTTGTAGTGAAACCAACAACTAATGAACAAGTAAAATGATAGAGTAAGAGCAATACTGATAAACACCAATTAGATAAGGATTTAGACTGTATTATATCAAACAATAAGCATCATACATACTCTTCCCTCTTTTGGCATTATCGAAAAGGGTTATTGTGCACACAATCTTTTTAGGTTAACCATACACCCTCTGAGTTTATATGTCACACACACCACCTTATAGGTTAGACACTTGTTTGTCCCAAAAGTCCTCGAGTTTCCAATTTTGAACTAAGGATGTTGTTGCTACATAATTCCAATTCACAATCCAAAGACCCAATGTTAGAAGCGATGAAGTAACTTGACAAATAATAACAAAAAAGTTAGAAGAAATGGTTTCAATGTTAATTGCCAAGGGCGAGAATTAAGTAGAAATGGTGTGAAGAAAAGGCTTGGTGAATAATCGAGTAGAGGGAACCAAGGGTAGATAATGTGTTTGTGGTTTCTTCTTTTAAATGAGGTCCTCAACAATCATTAGAGCTTTTTAATGAATATGAAACCAAACCCAACACACCTCCATCTCTTTGTATGTAGCACCTTATCGTACCAAGTTCCCATATATCACCAATCTTCCATAAGGAACTGACATCATAGTGAAACGTGGACTGACTGCTGAAATCAGTGCCTGCAGTGGCTGTACAACTTACCAAGTTTAGTGAAACAGGAACTAACATTAGTGTAGCTTCCTTTTCCTGTTCCTGATCCTAGAACCGTTTGTTCCTTTACTGCTCAACGAGTGTATGAGTTTAAATTTTTTGTAACTCATTGATATTCTGCATAATAATGGAATTCTAGGAGAAAATAATAAGAATTGAACACCTTTGCTTCAATTTTTTTTTTTTGATTTTTTGATTTTTTTTTAATATTTTTTTTGGGATGAACAAGGTGGCGGTGAGAGGGAAAAGAGACGGGTCCGCCTAAGCAAGAAAGTTTTCCTAGTCGCTGAAGTCACCGGCGCCGACAATTGAGTCAGAGGGTGAAGGAAGTGGTGGTTGTTGTGAGATAAAACACTGACTTGCGGCGAAGTTGGAGCTGGTGAAGTTGAGGTGAACGGCGGAGGTAATGGTGGCGGAGATTGTAATGAGGAGAGAGAAAAAGAAGATTGAAGCGGTGGTAGCCATTGAAGCAGGCGTTAAAAATTGAAGCACCGTCCACAAATATTGTTGTTCAATTCTTTTTAAGGTAGTCAATGATAAAAATGAAATTTTGTTACATTATTCAGGTCCACCAAAACTTCCGCTAAAAATTGAATACCGGAGATCCAAGGCATGAAGAGTTATAAGATTTGAAGAAATTATGGAACATAGCAAGAGAAGAAGAGGTAAGTGCTAAATCTGAATTTTGTTAAAGTAAATAACAAAGATGGAAAAATTTAAACGAGAAGAAAAAAATTTATGGAGGAAAATGGAGAAAATAAAAGTTGATGGTAAAAATAAGGAAGGATGAAAAGAAATTGTAGAAGAAAATATGTTTTGAAGAATAAATTATTTGAACGATGCTAATGAGTAATGACAAAGGCATTAGCAGAGTAGATTGGTGACAAAAAAAAGGAAAGAAAAACAAAATTCACAAAGAGAATTTTGGAGTTTGCTAATGACATGAGCATTAGTAGTGATGGGCGGTGACATGAGCACCACACCAAAAGAAAAAAATTGGAGAAACAATAACAATGGAGAAAATGAAGAAGAAAATTTTGAAGCTTGCTAATGACAAGAGCATTAGCGGGATGGTTGGTGACATGAGCACCAATAACAAAATAAAATTTAAAGAAAAATTTCAGGAGATGACTGGTGACATGTGCATCAGTGGGATAGTTGGTAACATGGATACCAATGAGAAAATGATCAAGACTAATAAAAGGTATCGAGAAGATGGAGGTTGGTAACACGGGTGCCAACAATAATGAAACTCGAGCGTTCATGTCGATTGGTGGTTGGTGACAAGTGCATCAACGAGATTTTCGAAATATGAAACATTTTTGAAGTACAAAATTTTTCTAGATTAAGGGGGAGTATTAGAGGTTACTCTGGAAAAAATTAGATGAGTAATGAAAAATCAAGTGATGGTGTATCTAGAAGCATCTAGGACATGTGATGTGGAATTATGTAAGATTAGATAAGTGTAGAAAAATCTAGAAAGTAGGATACATCAACTATAAATAAGTTGTATGCATAAGTTGAGAGATTGAGCCAATCAAGAGAGCTCCCACCAAAACATGAGTGAGGGGTAGAAACAAGAGTTCTACCAAAGAGATAAGTGAGAGACATGAGCTCTCCCAAAGCAAATATTGTTGTACAATTCTTATCAATATAATCAATGTTAAAAATACAATTTTGTTATATAATTGAGGTCCATCAAAATTTCCGCGTACGTCCTCAAATTTCTATCAGGCATAAGTTCAAAATGTGATGAGAATCTCAGAAAGAATGAGAAAAATTCTGAGATTATATAAGGCTAGACCTTCTCTAACGTTCTGTTACAACAAACCTGAGTTTGTTATTGGGTCCGGATTTTTAATCTATCAGATTTTTAATTTAATTAATGAAAAAAAATAATCTATCGATTAATAATTAATGAAATAAAATTTAATATAAAAAATAAAGCTTCTATTCGTGATCGATTAAGTTAGCTTTTGGTTACTAATCAATTAATACAACAAAAGGCCAAAAAGTAAGAGTAGATAACAGGGGTGTCAATTCTCAATCCGACCCAGTGAATCTGATGGGTTTGTCCGACTGTTTAGAGTCTGAACCGTTTAGAACCCGCGATCTAAGATCCGATCCGGTCCGATTATATTCAACCCGAATCCGACTCAACCCGTTAATATTGATCCGATTAAGATCTGAATCCGATAACAGACCGATTCGTGACAATCCGAATCCGTTTAATCTGAACCGAAGCGGTCCGAAACCCGTTTATGATCCGATCCATTTGAAGCGAATTCGTTCCAACCCGAGGAAAATATGTATAATCCGATCCGTTTGTAATCCGTGACCCGTTTAATCCGAACTGTTTCAACCCATGACCCGTTTAATCCGAACCAATTTCGATCTGAACCCGTTTAACCCAAATCGTTCACAACCCATAAGAGAACATTAATTATGTTGTACTACCAATTAAGCGTATGACAATTAGTTATACGGTGTACTTGTACTTCATTCTCCCTTTAAATTATATACTATGCTCAAATGAAACTTGTAATTGATGTAGATTTATGGCGTAAAGAACTTTTAGGAACGGATGTAGCATTAAACTACCAATTAAGCGTATGACTATTAGTTATATGGTGTACTTGTACTTCATTCTCCCTTTAAATTATATACTATGCTCAAATGAAACTTTTTAATTGATGTAGATTTATGGCTTAAAGAACTTTTAGGAACGGATGTAGTATTAAACTAAGTTATATACTATATACTCACTAACTTATATTAATGATCTTAAATGCTTATTACTTTTAAAAGTTAGTTATCATTTTCATCTCCTAATTAAGTCCTCGATATTATAATTATATAATTTGGAACCAAATGGACCCGCGCGACTCGGATTCCAACCCGCTACCTAATAACCTGATCCGATAATAACCGATCCGACCCGTGTTAGTCCGTTACCCGATTAATCCGATCCGATATAAATCCGATCCGACATGAATTCGACCGATATGAATCCGAACCCGTTATAGTCCGGATAAATCCGTTAACAATCCGTCATGTTCCAATCCGAACCGCTCCGACCCAACCCGACTACAATCCAACCCGTTTACAACCCGATCCGATATGAACTCGTGCATAAAAAATCCGACCTGATCCGATCCGTTAAGTTTTCTATCCGATCCGATCCGACCCGTTAGCCAAATTAATCCGCTCCAATCCGATCCATTTCAACCCAAATCCGATGTGTCCGACCCAAACCCGATACGTTGATCCAATTTGATACCCCTAGTAGATAATGAAGATCAGATTTTTCAAAGAAATTGAAGCTCGTATAAACATGCAGTTGAAACTCAAAACCAATTAATTAATTAAATCACATTAAATCACCAATAATGAACAAATAATGTCAAATATGGTTTGGTCAAATAATTAGGAAGTTTTATTTCTCTTCGGATTTACGTAACGTTGTTGCGTTCTTAATTTCTCATGGCTCGAACTCGAACTCGAGACGGGTTAACTTGATTATTAACTTGATTTGGCATAAATTATGTTATACTCCCTCCATTCCTTTTTGTTCTTCCCATTTCCTTTTTTAGCATTTCTTTTTGTTCTTCCCCTACTGAATCTTTACTATTTTTGGCCATAGTTTTTTTACCAATTTACCCTAAGATTCCCCACTATTTACAAAAAATACCCTAAGATTCTACCCTTTCCCACCCACTTTTACCCCACCCACCTTATTTAATTAATTAACCTAACCCCACCCCCCTCCCTTTATAACCCGTCCCAATCTCACAATCCCTCCCTCACCTCTCATTCTGATTTCTCTCTCTCACCTCTCATTCTGATTTCTCTCTCTCACCTCTTCGGATCTCTCTCTCTCTCTTATTTCACTCTCTCTCTCTCTTAAAATTCCTCCCCTGTTCTTGAGAAAACCCTAGGTTTTCCGCCTCTGATCTGGGTTTTCCTCTCCAAATCTCGCAAATCTGAAACGTTTTCGCCGAAAAACGTTCATAAAAATTACTCGGAATCATTTTCCGATCAGATCCCCTCTATTTTTGTCCCCTTTTTGGTCCCTAATCGTCGCTGATCTCTGTTTTTCTGGTACTTTATGGGTTCTTCTTTGTCTAGAACTCGAGGTGATTCTGGGGTGGGAACTTCTGGTCAAAGAATCCCCGATTCCAACTGTGATTGGGGATCCAAGTGCAACTGTCCCAATAACGAGCATTCCTACTCCGCCGAATATAAAAACAATCTGTATTTGGCCCAAAAAGAAAATACGAGTACTCGAAACTATTTGGAAGAATGGTTTCGGAAGAGGGAAGTGGAGCCAGGAGAGGAGGTTGAGTCAAAATATGACGATCGGAAACCCACTCCCTCAGATCTGCGTTTTTTCGGTGAAGGAGATTCCGATGAGGTATTAATTTTGATTTTTTGCGATTTATTTAGGGTTATTGATGTCGGTTTTATTAAAATGGTTTGATGAATGTTTGCATGTCTAAAAAAGTGGGATTTGATAAATGTTTGATTTATTTGGAGTATTGTTCATTAAACTCGGATTATTTTCTGGAGTAGTTGCTCTGATTTCCCATTGCATGTGTTAAAAATGCAGATCTGGTATTATTTCGAATTTTTTGGGAATTTTTTGGAGATTTGTTGGATTCATTCGGGCTTTTTATGTTATTCTTTGCTCTGTTTTCTCATTGCATGTTGTTAAAATTGAGTTCTGATTTTATTTTGTGCTCTGTTTTTTCATTGCATGTTGTTAAAATTGAATTATGATTTTATTTTGTGCTCTGTTTTTTCATTGCATGTTGTTAAAATTGAGTTTTGATTTTATTTTGTGCTCTGTTTTTTCATTGCATGTTGTTAAAATTGAGTTCTGATTTTATTTGGAGCTATTTGGAAATTATTTGAAGAAAATCGGAATATTCATGTGTTTTGTTGATCTGTTTTCCCATTGCATGTGGTTAAAAATGGGATCTGGATGTATTTGGGATATTATTTCACATTTTTTGGGTAAAAATGGGATCTGGATGTATTCGGAAAATTAGTTGGATTTTAATGGAATTATTGTGTGATTTGCTTTCATTTATCTCATTGCATGTGGTAACCATGGTGATCTGAAATTATTTGGAACTTTATTTTGAGTTGTTTGATTAAATCTGATTTTAATTCATGGTCCCCTGTTATTTTATGATGGCACTAATCATGTTGTTTGTCCCCTATTGATTGCAAGGAACCAAGTGGGTCTGATTCATTTGATCTGGTGTATGTTGGAGAGTGTGAAAATGAGAATGGTGATGCTGTTGGGTCTCCAGGACAACTTTCATCTGGTTATCCCTCCTCAAAGAAAGGAGAAAAGGGAAAAAAATCGGCTTCAGCATCTGATGATGCTTAGATAAGTCTGTCTCCTTTCTCCCTTTTTTCATTTTATTGAATGCTGGCTAGCTGTGGAGTCATAAGGTGGATGCCAACAACTGTGATCTGTTGTTGGCCAGGGGTGTTGTTGTTTGGATGATGATGTTGTGATTAGTTGTATGGATGTTGATGTTAGATATTTTAAGTTATGATATTGATATTGATAATGATGATTGGATGATGGTGTTTCCATATGGTTATGAAATTTTGTGGAATGTTGTCTGTGTGATGAACATGATTTGATGGCTTAATGTCCCCTGTTTTATGGTATGTTTTGTGTATGATAAATATGATGCTTTGGTGAGTATGAGATTTGATCAGTATAACTATGTTTTGGATTAGTAAAGGCATGAAATGAATATAATTTGGGGATAGGGTTTGAGTTATTTCAGTCCTCTCAGTGTGGCCTGGTGTTGAATGCTTAATGTCCAAGCATGTCCCTTTAGGATACAATAATGTCCCTTTATTTATTGTGATCGATGATGAGTCTTTTTTTTGCTGAGGAACAAGTCCAACTAACCACAAATGCTCGTGCTGCCATTAGTATCAGTAATGATATTTCTCGGGCGCTAAGTGTTTGTGGTTTGGAGTTGTTTTAATGATGCTTGGGGACATTCTGAGATCAATATTAGGAGGTTTGTGATCTTCAATGATGTGATTGTTGATATTCTGAGATCTTTGTTTTGATAATTGTCCTTTAACTTCTTTTGTCGAACGGAGTGAATGTCATTTCACACAATGGAATGTGAATATCAATCATTCCGTTCGGCAGAAGAATGTTAAAGATATGATAGTATTGAAACTACTTGATCAATGATGTGTGTCAATATGTCTGAGAAATGAAACCCTACATGTTAATGATCTGTTTAATGCTTCATGTCCCATGAATCAGTGGAGGTCTGTGATGAGTCTTTCATTTGATGAGGTTCAAACCCTATGTTTTGATCAGTTCATGGTGATCTGATGCATTGTTGATTGTTATTGTTATGCTTGATCTGTGATGAGTCTTTCATTTGTTGAGACTCAAACCCAATGTTCCAATAACACTTGTGCACCATTAGCATCATTGATGCTCTTCCGGAGCTAAGTGTTAGGGGATAGGGTTTGTGTCAATGATGTTTGGGGACATTCTGAGATCTTATGTCAGGTTAGACAGGAGAGGCAATTCATGTCTTGCAAAACATGTATAATGTATTTCTGATATTCAATGATGTTAGTGTTGATATTCTGAGATCTTTGTTTTGATAATTGTCCTTTAACTTCTTTTGTCGAACGGAGTGAATGTCATTTCACACAATGGAATGTGAATATCAATCATTCCATTCGGCAGAAGAATGTTAAAGATATGATAGTATTGAAACTACTTGATCAATGATGTGTGTCAATATGTCTGAGAAATGAAACCCTACATGTTAATGATCTGTTTAATGCTTCATGTCCCATGAATCAGTGGAGGTCTGTGATGAGTCTTTCATTTGATGAGGTTCAAACCCTATGCTTTGATTAGTTCATGGTGATCTGATGCATTGTTGATTGTTATTGTTATGCTTGATCTGTGATGAGTCTTTCATTTGCTGAGACTCAAACCCAATGTTCCAATAACACTTGTGTACCATTAGCATCATTGATGCTCTTCCGGAGCTAAGTGTTAGGGGATAGGGTTTGTGTCAATGATGCTTGGGGACATTCTGAGATCTTATGTCAGGTTAGACAGGAGAGGCAATTCATGTATTGCAAAACATGTATAATGTGTTTCTGATATTCAATGATGTTAGTGTTTCTGATCTGTGATGTATGTGTTGATAACCTGAGATATTTGATTCTAAACATGTCCCTCACCACCAATCACCAAAGGGAATACAGATCATGTCACATCATTGATTGATCTAGTATCCCCTTTGGTGAATTGGTGGTGAGGTTGTAAATCATTTAGAAACAAATCTGTCAATGATGTAAAACAACTTAACTGAGAGTCAATGATGTTGCCTTGTTCATTGCTTCCTTGTTTTTGCTGCTTTGTTCTTGTTTCCTTACCATTACATCTTTTGGCACATCGGCATCCAATGGGGAAGAATTTCCATCTGAAAATGATGTGATATGCATTCTTTCCATTTGGATGCCGATGTGCTTAGAGATGTGATGTGAAGAAGTTTTTGTACTTATGCCTTGTGATCTGTGATGAGTCTTCATTTTATGAGTGTCAAACCCTTTGTTTTTCAATCAAACTCATGCACCATTAGCATCCATGATGTTTTTCAGGAGCTAAGTTTAATTGGAAAGGGTTTGATTCAATGATTTTTGGGGACATTCTGAGATATTTATGAATCTTTGTTTATGTGAGGCATATTCCATGTGTTATCAATGATGAATTGATTGTTTTTGTCAAAATTACATCTTTTGACGCATCGGTTTCAAAATGGGAATAATTTCCATCTGAAAATGATGTGATATTATTATTTATTTCCATTTTGAAGCCGATGTGTTTAGAGTTGTGATATTGCAAATGCTGCCTTGTTCTTAAGAACCCAATGCTGCCTTGTTTATAGTGTTGCCAATGCTGCCTTACCTCTTGTGCCTTGTACTTTTTCTGCCAATGCTGCCTTGTTCTTGTTATGTACTCATTTGATGTTTATTGCCTTGCCTTGATTACTCTACATTGATGTGAATAAGAATGATGGAAAAAAACTTTACTAAACTTAAACATGAGATTCATTCATTGATGCTTCCAAAAGATATGCTTACAAAATGTTTTGCCTACATGTTATGCTTGCATTTAAGCTTACAAAAGTGACACATTGGTTTTACTTGTCAATTTAAAAACATGTCCCCAAAACACAAAAAGTTATCTAATTGTTTTCACCTTGCTTCACTGGTTTGCTTTCCATTCATCATAGAGTTGCATGCATTCATTAACTGCCCATATAGGTGCCTTGACTTGCTCTGGCAGTCTGCCTTCATCTTCTAAAATCTTCTTCTTGTTGTGTGGAAGTTGGTAATCATTGTTGCCTTTGTGTTTTAGAATCTCATTAGAAACAAACTGTAATGTCATCCACACATTAGACAATGTCTTAGGATGCAACTCATTAAAAGAATCATACACTGCTCCACTTAAGTCCTCCACAGTTTTAGGCATTTTCTTGTGCATAAGTGATTGTATTGACCTGAAAAATCCCAAGTCCAAGATGTTGCAATCTGGACTGTTTGCTGGCTGTTGAGTCAACACAAAAGTGAACCCATCTTGTTTGTAGTGTAGTTGCCATTCAGGATCATTTTGCAATATATGTGCCTTTGCATTATCTTGAATGATATAGATGACCTTTTCCCCTTCATGTGGTGGCCACTTTGCCTTGATTGCTGGAATTAGCAAGTTGATCATCATTGCCCTTGTTTCAATTTGATTCACAGACTTCACTGGCTTTGTTTCAATGGTCCCCTTTACTCTGTTTTTTGATGTCCTCTTGGCTGCAACTGCATTTGTGAATGGAAATATGCCTATTTTACCATCAAATTCACAATTCCCATTTTCACCCCACCTTGGTCTGGCTACTGCTGCCATGAACATGAATTTTGGTATCTTGGTTCTTGAACTTGCACTTCTATGTGGATAGGGTTCATTGTTTGCAAGATAAACTCTCTGGTTTTTTTGAGTCAAATAAAACCACTTCTCATCAATATGAATGAAGTCATACATGCTGTAATATGTTGGTTCCTGTGGTATAGTGTAATCCATTATTAGTCTGAGTACCCACCTCATCCTTGCCATTTTGCATGCATCTGAAATGCCTGGATGCAAGGGACTTGAGTGTGGCTTAATAATTTTCCTCTTGATGAGCCTCCATACTGTTGTTGGTCCCAAATTGAGCATTCTTGCAAGATCTACAATGCATGTTCTGTCCCCCATGGCTATTTGTGCAATAGAGTCATATGTGACTTGAACCTTTTTCCTGCCACACTTGTGATACTTACTTTCCACCACATATGAATTCATTGCTGCCTTCTGCTTCTTTGCTTTGTCCCATATTGACCCTATGGTTTTTCTGTTGTAATCAAATTCTATGGCTGCATCCCTTATTGTCCCAAACAAAAGAGTTTCTGAATCTGGAATTTTTCTATTCAGCAGGTACACCAAAATTTCAAGCCTCAATTCATTATTTATTCTAGGAGTCCTAGGCTTATGATGATCTGTTCTGGGTGTTGCTGTTTGATGATGAATTGGTGATGCATTTTCTGATGGTGGTGGAAAGTTCAAATCAAAAAGAAATGGTACCTCTTGAAAGTTGGTAGTTTGCTGGTGCCCTTCCCCTTCTACTTCTGGTACTTGCTGTACATATTCAGTGCTGTTTGGTACATCTTCATTAAACCCAATGTCCCCAAAATCAGCAGCAGTATTTTGAGAAGCTTGTACCAAGTCAGCAGCATCATCACCTACCTCTGAGTCAGAATCGGAGTTAATGCCATCGCCTTCATCATCAGAAAATCCGAGGAAATCGTCATCCTCTTGATCTGAAGCCATTAAGTCCCCTGTTTTTTTGCTATTTAATGCTGAATTGAGGAAGAAATTTTGGTGTTTTGCTTGTATTTATTGAACTTGGTAAAAGTCAGATTTTGGTCTTTTGTGGGGGGAAAGTGACCCTATTTATAAAGGGAATTCACTATGTCAACCCCTCAAAAATTTGGAGGGAAATTAAAAATCCCCTGTTTTTTTATTTGGGGGGAAAATTTGGAGGGAAAACTGAAATCAATTGTTTGGGCTTAATTTCCAGCCAAAAAAAACGTGAGTCATTGTATGATTAAATCTGATTGGTCCATGTAACAGCTGATGGGTCCCATACCCCATGTGACTGAATTTTTTTGCTGATTTCTTTCATTACTTTAATAAAATATCTACTTTTCTCCCTATTAATTAAATACTTTCTCTCTCTTTACTTTATTCAATTTCTTACACCCAATCATTATTCTTACACCCAATCATTACTCATATCCCAATACAAACCAAGATTCAGTTTTCTTAAACCACACCCAACATTCTTTAGGGGAAGAACAAAAGGGAATGGAGGGAGTAGGAAATAATTCACATGCTACATTACATATTACTGCTACGTGAATAATGTGGACCATTTGCATTTCAGCATTTATATGGTGTATGATTGTAACATGATCGAAAGGATTGAACCCTTGAACCCATGTGCATGAGTTAGAACTTTAACTACTAATCCAATGACACAACTTATGATATTTAAGAAATTCAAAATATATATATTATATTTATTAATACCTTGTATTAAAACTTTAATGCCTACAAAAATTATACATTTTAATTATTTCTTATGAAACTAAACTATACTTACATTTCTTTTAACCAAATTTTATATTGAATCACCCTTACATAAATAAAATATAAAAATAAATTATGCACCAATATTTATCGCATATTATATATAAGTAGCCTAGCTAGTAGTAAAAATTGCGTAATTTGCATGTATTTGTGGCAACGGGCAAGTGTAAGCATTTTGACTTTCATATTGTTCTCAAATGTAATTATATAAAATGTCCTTTGAGCAATCGTGGGTATGCCTAGCTTCCATAAGATTTACGGAGTAATAATTTGTTGCTCTTACGAGTTACACATAATGTTGGAATTTGTTGCTCTTACGAGTTACACATAATGTCGGAATCTCAGGACTTAAAATTCATTTATTCGTAAATAATTTGTTGTTAAATCTGCTGAACTCTCTGGTGAAATGAACATTTGGTGTCGGAAATACTTTGCAATTAATCATCACTTTGCCTACGTATTCATAGAATTCTGTATTTTTCCGTGTGTAACATATGTTTAGAACTTGATATTATTAGTTCAAAAATATGAAATTGTCTAAAGGAAATATATATGTTGTTTAATAGCTACTCGTATTTATTTTCCCTTAATAGAAGAGTGACTTGTAATAATAGGTGTTAAAGCATTTCATATCAAATATTTAATACTCGCGTATTTTATTTTACGTGTTAGAGAAGTTAGTCGGTTATAGTATATTTGCATTTTTGTTCGTACCATTGGAGTTTAACTTTTTAAAAAAAAAGTTTTTTTCTAAAAAATCGGATCGGATTGGACTGGAATCGGAATCAAGAAATTTTTATGGATCGGATTGGGTCGGACTTGGACTCAGATATAGCTCAAAGTCAAAAAAATTGGAATGAATTTGGACTTGGCTAAGTCCAATCCCGTCCATCCAATTTACACCCCTAATCATATTTACAAACACATAAGTTAGACCATAAATATCTATAATTATTCATAAAAAAACACGTAGCAAAACTATAAAATGTTAACATTTTGAAAAAAAAAACATTAAGACGAATATAATTTAACAAGATTCTACATTATTATGTTTGTAACCATGTACCTTTATGATATGGGATATCAAGTGAATACACAAGCTATGGACATAACAAACATTCGCGAAAACATATTCACAGAAGGCTTGAGTGAGTTTGGCCCTTATTTATTCTACTTTTAATGCGATTATGGAATACATACGGAGTAGTACATTATAACATTAGTAAAAATTATAAAATTGGAACGGGTGGAGTATTTCACTTACCAAATTTGTATTTCATAGTTTTAAAATTGCTCGGATTAATACTCATAAGTCGTAACAAATTCGTATTTTTAGTATTGCTCGGATTAATACTCATAAGTCGTACTCCTCCCATTTCAAAATATTCTTTATGATTGGTATTTTACACGTGATTTAACGACTACTTAATGTGCATTTAGATTTCTTTACTTTTTTTTTAGTTAAACAAGCCAAATTAAGTCTATTTAAAAATGTTTTCACTTTTATCAAAAATCTAATATTGGGAAAATTGAAAAAAAATTAATGATTAAGTTACTACAATGCATTTAATTGGTTAAAATAATACTTGATAATTTTTTTGATAGAATACTAAATCATTTATGTGATACTAGGAAACACGGATACGTCGTTTGACTCGCGTGTCCCCTGTCGGACACGTATTGGACACGGATATTTCGTGGATACATGAAATAAGTGCCCGACACGCGAAATCAAGTGTCCTGCTTTTTTTGAAATATTTGGACACAGGGACACGAAGCGGATACACGGTGGACACACTTGTTGGACACATGTTTCGATATTAGTCAAATTTTCATATTTTACTTTCTACTTTCAATTATTCAAAGGTCCAATGCGTTTTTATAAGTCCGCAAACTCATTCTCAAAGACTCAAACCCTCACATTCTCTGTTGTTGTGCTACATCTGTCAACACTTCAATATTCAGATATATAACCAAATTTCTTGTTGTTTTCGTTGTCTTAATTTGTAAACATATATTTGTTTTCTAAATATAAAAGGTCGATTTATGATATATGCAGTTTCGCATGTGTAATTAATCAATTATGTTACTCTAAAGAAGATGTATCTCTTTTTAAAATACAGAGGGAGCCTTTGGTGATTGCAATGGGAAAGTAAGATAAAAAAATATTGTATTAATAGTAATATAATTATTATTTTGTTTTTAATTAATGATTGTGATTCTTTTTATATATTACTAGTATATATTTTATTGTCCACATGTCCGTCATTTTTAAGATGACGTTTTCTCATACCTGTATCGTGTCCGTATCCGTTTTGGTACAAATCTAGATATGATATACTTATACATTATACAGATGGTCCAAATAAAATACACACCCGGCCCATCACCATAACGACTACAATATTTATACCTATCACTTGATAAACCTTTCCCGTCCCAGTCTACTTGCTAATAGGTCGATAGGTCATAAGTTAGAATCTAGTCATCTACCCGTTGTAATATTCGCGCCCAACAAAAAAAAAAAAAAAAACAATGATTCCGCTTGAGTATTGCTATGAGTGAGCAAAGCAAATCACAGGAGAAATCTTCTGCAATTTCGCTTCAACATATACTTCAACTACAAGCTGCTATGGAAAAAATTGTTTTATCTTGCCATAAGATTGAAAATGAAACCGTAGAATTGCTAGCTTTTTGAAATTAATCATCAAAGGATTGACTGTAAATCCAGGAAACTTAAATTAAACTTTTTTTTAGGTTGAAACTGTAATTTGATAGTGGTCACCAACTGTTCGATGAAATGTTTAGTAGAAAGTTTCACAAATTAGGAGGAGAGCTAGTTGTTTTTGTCATTTTTAAGTCATAATATGGCATTTTAAGTGATGGTAATGGTGAAATTAAGTCTTGAAATGTTCGAATTACCACCTGCACCTATTCGACGAAGGTTATTTGGTCAAGTATGCTATGGAATTGGCCAAGGTGTGCTCAAAACAGCAAAATTGGTATATTAATTAGACTGACTATCTATATGTGGTGGTTCATTGCAAACTGTCTGTTTTAGGTTGGTACAGATTTTAGATTTCCATTTTAGGCTTCCAGAAGCCAATTTAACTCTTCATTTCACCTACCAATGATGTCTTGGCCTAGTGGTTAAGACTGAGGGCCTGTGTACAATAGGTCTCAGGTTCGAATCCCCCCGCCCCCATTTGTAATTTATATTGCCCTTGTGGCTCATTCGCACCAAAAAAAAAAAACTCTTCATTTCACCTCAAGTACCAATGTCGGATAACACTTGGACATTGTTGACACTTGAACACACGCCCTTAATTGGCTGACACTATTAGCCAAGTCTGAGCAATGATAGAAATTTGAGGACGCACGCGGAAGTTTTGATGGATCCGAATAATATAATAAAATTGTATTTTCATCATTGATTACATTAATAAGAATTGTACAACAATATTTACTTTGGTAGAACACTTGTTTCTACCCTTCATATATTGTGGGAGCTCTCTTGATTTGCTCACTCTAAACTTATGCACATACAACCTATTTATAGTGGGTGTATCCTACTTTCTAGATTTTTCTACACTTATCTAATATTACATAATTCCACATCACATGTCCTAGATGCTTCTAGATACACCATCACTTGATTTTTCATTACTCATGCAGATTTTTCTAGAGTAACCTCTAACAAGCAACATTACAATTGGATTACCAATTTTCCATTCACCAAGCCTCACTATTGATCACTTCAAGTAGTGATACTCAATTACTCATACAGGTTCCCATGCCCCCTTCTTCATGAGGTCAGTTAACCTTTTGTAGTTAGAATTTTAATGGAGTGGACCTATTTTTCCAAATGTTTTATTAACTGTTCAGTACGGCACTTGTTACTTTACTAGGAAATTGTTATATAGCTGGTCGTGTTTGTAATTGATTTCTGCTGGACGGGAGAAGGAAGCTACATCGAATTTCATAATCTTGTGTAGAGTACTCTACTCCTGTTATTTCTCCTTTATTTTTAGGTTGAAATTTTCATGCTTTCCGTTTCTCATTTTTGGGCTTCTGACTCCGGTTCAGAGAGATGTTAATTGGCTAGTTTAGTGAATGAGATTGAGTGCAAAATGCCATAACACCAACAGAATATGAATTAGTCCGTTCTGGCCTGTTCCCCAGGCCTGTGAATTTGAGTGCAGTCACTTAAACTGATGGTGTGAGATAACGTGTATTTAGTGTCCTTTAATTGATTAGATTGCAATCAATCATAGATATATCGGATGTTAGGAACATTTCAGATTTTGTACTCCCTCCGTTCCTAAATAAGTGTCCAGTTCCCATAAATAGCGTTTCCTTATAAGTGTCCAGTTTCCATTTTTGGACATACATCTTTCCCTCTTTTCTATACACTTTTCCCACTTTTCCACACACTTTTCCCACTTTTTCACACACTTTTCCCACTTTTCTATAAATCATTATTACTTTTTCTTACACATTCTATATTTTCTCACTTTTCAATCCCCACATCCCTTTTATTTGTACTTTTAACATTAAACAATTATCTACTTTTTCCTTTCCCCAAATAAAACATTCTCAATCATTACCTCTTACACACAATTCAGTTTTATTAAATCCCCGCGTAAATATCAAAAGTAGACACTTATTTAGAAACGGAGGGAGTATTAAGGATGGTATTTGGCTGTCATAAAAGGAGGATTCATTATATCAATTGGAGCAGTTATTAAATGAAAATCAAAACCTGGACGGCTTTTGAATGTTTGAATTTCCAAGTGGTGGCTTGAAGCAGAACTCGACATTACTGTCCTAGGTCTCCTAAGGAGTGATGACTTTGGGATTTCCTTTGTACTTGTTTTAATATTTTAAAGTGGATGGTGGAAATGTGGAATGTTCTTATTGCCTGTAAGATATATGCTTCGTATTAGATTAACATTTTGTTCTGTATTTGATACTTGTATGAAGTCACATATACCAATTCATAATATTTGGTACATTCAGGTACTTTGGCTAAGGGAAGTGAAACAGGAATATGCTAGTTTTATGGAGAAGGTGAAGCGAGTTTACCTTGATAGTTGATAATCTCTCACCCCAGGTTACTGATGCAGTCATCAAGACTCATTTGAGCAATATGGTACCGCGACCAAAGTTCAACACTTGTATCCCCGTTTGTTTAATTTACTTATTAAAATATGTATCCCAACTCCACTTGTGTTACTCCCTCCGTCCCGGAATACTCGCAACGATTTGACTTTTTGCATTATTCACATAATTCTTAGTTGCTGACATTTTATTTTTTTCATCTAGTTTCTTTATACTCCCTCCGTATTTATTTAAGGATTACACCTGACTTTTACGGCCGTATTTATTTAAGAGATACACTTGTATCCCCATTTGTTTAATTTACTTATTAAAATATGTACCCCAACCCCACTTGTGTTACTCCCTCCGTCCCGAAATACTCGCAACGGTTTGACTTTTTGCATTATTCACATAATTCACTTTGACCCTATTTTATTTATAGTATATGAAAACAAGTGTTTATCTTTGAGTATAAATGTTGTTGCTTGAAGCATCTTGTAGAACATGCCATGTTGATTTTGTCTATAAGATACAAATGGGCATTGAGTTTATAGTTTTTGCTACAGTATCTTCAGGTGAATCATGTTTATTGCATGCATTTATTTAGGATCCTGCATTCTAGCTTTGTGTTGAAATCAAAATACTTTCTTATTCATTGACATGTGGTCATATTTTTATCCTTTCAGTTCACTCTTGATGTATTGCATTAAGGTGGACAGATAACAAGGTATCTATTGTGCTAGGATCGTGCATTCTAGCTTTGTGTTGATGTTTGATGGCAATTGGGCGGAGAGCTATGCAGGGGCGGATTTAGGGGTACAAGGGGTACACTTGCCCCTCCCCCATTCCCCGAGGAAAAAAAACAAAGTTGATATAACCAAGGTATATTAGTATTGTATGAAATATCATTTCTATAGTTGCATTAAGTTTTTAAAGTTGTCTTGAAAAAGAGGGTATACTGGAGTTGACTTTAGAATCTTCAGGAAATAAAATCAGTCAAATGTTTATTTTAGGACAATTATAGTCGGTTGTCTAGAATCCTTTTGTTCTGGTGCACAATTATGGACATGTTATTAATAGACGAAATACAGAGTCAAGTGCACATCATTTGTCTTGCTCCATGGACGTCAAAATTCCTTAATTATACATCTTGCTTGTACAAAAGTAGTGATTGAATTACCTGTAATTGTTATGCTTGCCTTTGATGTGTTAGTCATCGAGACAATGCAACATGGCTCATGTGAATTCATATTAGATTGATGGCCAAGTTTGTTGTCCTGGTGTCTTGGTACCTTGAAGTGTTGCATGCTACTTGATAGGACCCTAGTAGTATATCAACTACCCACAAGGATCACCTCCAAGACAATCAACCAAACAATACAACTCCAATACACCACAAATAATCCACCAAACAAATAACCTAACAATCAACCAATAATGGACAACAACAATAATCAAATGCGGAAGAACAAAATGCAATCAACAACGCACTAATTATACGTGGAAAACCCCTTCGGTGTGAAGAGTAAAAACCACGGGACTTATGAGGAGTCCACCCTTGTCACCTATCCATCACTCTCTCTCTCCTTTTTTAGTGTGTGTTTTGATCTGATTTTCTTATTCAGCTAACCTAACTCCCTTTAGGTCATAACTAAACATCAAAACACTCAAAGACTTCTAAGTTCTAACATAAGTCAACCCATTTAGCCCCAAGTGGACTAAAAACATAACCCAACATTTTGGGCTCAGAAACCCAAGATAAATTACTTACTTGTGCAACAAGTGGGCTGGACCCACAACACTACTCACCTTTGTTCTGTTTTTTCTTTTGTTACCTTGTAGATACTCACCTTTGTTCTGTTCTTGACTTCTTTCTGCTCGTATTGTTATGTAACTAGCTGCTTTATTGTTAATATAGACATCAGTTTTCATCACTTCTTGAGTATCCTCTGCTTTAGTACAGAGTTTGAAACCAATTTGCGTTCTCTTAGTAATTTGAAACTGTGCACCCCTGGAAGTCGGGGGCAGAAAGTAACAAATACTTATTTTTTGGTGAAATAATATGCATATATTAAAATTAAGCTTTAGTATATACCTTCTTACAAAAGATAAACGTCTATGCAATACAATAGGGAGAAGCGAAATTTTCCTAGTTACATTAATTTCTTTTTCTCTGATTTCTTCAAGAAAATTAAACATAACGCCAACAAAATCAAAAGCACGAGACTTAGATTTATTGGCCTCGTGAATTCTTCGACCACTTCTTCGACCACCAAGTTGGCGGTTGCGACGATTCCATCTTGATAGACTATGAAGACTACCAAGACTATCAAGACTCCGGCAAGTACGCTGGAGAGAAGTAACTCAAATAAACAGATCATACGAACAGTAACAGTTTTAAACAAGGAGGATATTTCTTTATATTCTAGACTGTATCTCTTTTTAATTTCGTCCAGGAAGATGATAATGATTCCACCAATGCACAGTTGAACAACTTTAAGAATTGCATTGCCAACACCCAGCTCGTCAACACTTCCATACACCCCACAAAGAACACATGCTACAGCCATACTAATAGCTATCAGAGTTCCCAACAACTTCTGTGCACGATTCCTAATCAAGATATTAAAACAAACCAGAGTCGTTATAGATTCAAATTCAGATTCATAAATAGAAATAGTATAGGATACAAAACCAAATATAGCGTAGTTGATCAATATGCTACCACAATACCACAATAATGTTCTAATTTCTACTTTTCAAGTTTGATTATGCACATTTTATATCCGTTATATATCTCTAATTTTAGTGTTTTAGATTAGTAAAAAAATATACTCCGTCCCACTATTTTTTTTTGTCTCCACATCCCCTCTCATTCAATTAAAAAAAATACCCCACTAACTCCTATCACATTGAGATGTAATGAGTAATTTGGGACGGATGGAGTATTAAATACTCATTGAGATGAATCACTTGTACCCCCACTAACTCCTGTCACATTGAAATGTAACGATTAATTTGGGACGGATGGAGTATTAAATACTCATTGAGATGAATCACCCTCACAAGAATATGTTTTTTTTCAAAAATATGTTTTTTCCTTAGGTATTGGAAATATTTTAGAATGTTTTTTCAATTGTAAATAGTGTCAAAATTCTAAATTTTATCATCGTATAGTAATGAGTAGGGATGCTAATGAGCCGAGTCGAGCTCGAGTTTGGCTAAGCTCGACTCGAACTCGAAAACTCATAGTCAAACTCGACTCGACTCGAAAACTCGCGAGCTTAAAATTTTCAAACTCGACTCAAACTCGAAAACTAAACCCGAGCTCGAACTCGACTCGAAATCGGCTCGAAATCAGCTCGAAAACTCAAAGCCGAGCTCAAAAACTAAACTCAGCTTGAACTCGACTCGAAGTCGGCTCAAAAACACAAGCACTCGAGCTAAAACTCGACTCGTAATCAACTTGAAAACCCAAAATTGAGCTTAAATTCAACTTAAATCAAATTTAAATCTTATAAAAAGTAAGTTTATACCCCAAATCAATATATCCATTAGTCCAAATGAAAGCCCAATGGAATTGATTTGTACACTTTCATACTCAAAGAGTAATACTTATAACCCTTTTTCCCTTTCCTCCCTCACTTATTTACCAATGTGGGACAAAGTTAAAATAACATTTTCTTCTTTCCCCCTCACTTATTTACCCATGTGGGACAAAATGAATATACTTATTTCCTTCTTTCCTCCCTTATTTATGTACCAACGTTGGAGTAACGGTAGAATGAAGACATTTTGACTGCCAAATAGTGTAATCCATATGGACGAATTAGATTTTTTTTTTGTCCTTAATAACTTATTCATCCATTTTAGGAAGAAAAAAAATATTTTTATTAAAGAATTAAAAAACATAAAATGATGAATAAAAATGATAAAATAAAACATTTATATTTTTATAACAGTTTTTATTATGTATATATAATTCGAGCTTCTCGAGCTATTCGAGTCGAGTATCAAGTTGCTCGACTCGACTCGTTAAATTTTCGAGTCGATCTCGAGCTCGAGTCGAGCCGATTCGAGTCGAGTTTTGACCGAGCTTTGACTGAGTCGGGTTCGAGTAGCTCGCGAGTTCGGGGAGCTCATAAGCACCCCTAGTAATGAGACGCATGGAGTATTTCACTTACCAAAGTGCACGGTCCTCTTCGACGTTTTGGTCAAGTTGAAGAATTTTAAACCAAACCAATAGTTCCATCACCAACATAGACATGATAACGGGGAAGAAGAAAATGAAAGTTATGCTGACACTGGTGGGGAGAATGCAGCTCAACCCAATTACTACTCTCAACCCAATTTCTACTAACAAAAGTAACCACCCAATAACAGAGTGGATAAACTTTATCCAAAAGGGCGCCTTCTTATCTGCCTTTTGTACCTCATCAACAAACGGTCGCGCCAAATCTCCCATTCTGAAAACTTGTCAACCAAATATATCATTAGTGTAATTAATTAAATTGGTCCAACAAATCAGAGTTCTTACAATCGAGAAATTTCAAAACCATTCTCTTGATTGACATATTTAGTGGCATTCTCGTAGTTACAATGAACACCTATACAATCTAGAAATTGCAAATTTGAGATGTACAACATATTTGATATTTAAAAAAATAAAAATAAAAGAAAATAATTTTAATATAAAAGTATATGTAGATTGTTTTTTTTGACAATTTATTTATGAAAATACCCTTAATATATTTACTCGCCAATCAAGGAGATTGGGTGGGCGGAGCTCCTTACAACCTACCAAAACAATTTCCACGTAATATACGGAGTTACTCGTAAATTTTCAAGGAAGATAAAAAAAAAAAAAAAAAAAAAAAAAAATGTGTATATTCTTCCTACAAATCTCACGAATTGTAATTTAGTTTCTATCTAAGATACCAAAAGAAGAACTAATTAATACTTCCAAAATTTGTTCATTCATGAAACGTATTATATCTGTTCATACTCGTATAAAATTTAGATAATTTGTTCATTCATGAAACGTATTATATATTTTTAAGGTAATTTTTTACTTCATAATGCATATTTAATTTTTAAATATACAATTTTATACCTAATTCCGTCCATGGGTTTGACTATAAAAATCAACCGATAACAAAGATCGATAAACAATTTAAATCAAGAACTACACATCAAATCAAATAGAGGCATACCTGGGAGGCTGGGAAAGTGAAATTAAAACTGGTAGTAGAGAGAGAAAGCTAGAGCGAGAAACTCAGAGATTGACGAGGAGATGACGGGAAGGGTTAGACTGTGAGAGGAGTTGGGGTAAATAGAAGTATTACGGAGTATATGTAAGTATTCTACTGTCGTTCGGATTAAGATATACGACTATACGAGGAGTATCAAAAAAACAAAAAAACTAAAAGGTGAGGTTATTTTAGTAAATCCCCTCTTGGTGTTCCTCTTAGATTACTAAAATACCCCCACACTTATAAAATAAAGAATATATTGACAACATAATCAATAGGAAAAGCCCAAAAAAAAGTTGTCTTGTTTTTTTACGGTCAAATACTCGATCTTAAGACCCTAATGGAGATGATGACGAAAAAATATCATATCCTTTGTCTTGTTTTGACTTGTTCATATATTTACTTCTTTGATTGTATAATCAATATCCTTTGCATCTAGGTGAATTTCAACATCTAACACCCAATACAAATAATTCTTTCCAGTAATATTAAAGGCCGCAAAATCAAGTTTTAAGATTCGACATAATTCACTATACAAAATATTACAAATTAGGAATTATCTACAACAATAAATTAATTAAAAAAACCTTGTGTTTACCCAGATAATACAATAGACCGTAAAATACTTGACCAGTTAAACAAAACAAACACAATAAGAGAATCAATTGCAATATACATTGCGCATATAATAGTTGTAGCATAATACAATTGCCACAATAAGAGATTAATTAAATGACCGACTATACAATTGCGGCAATATATGTTTGTGTAATTGTGTTTGTGTTGGACAATTGCGACGACAATATTCACCAACTCCCCAAAAATAAGTCACAACGCAATTAAATCGTATTAACTTGAAGGAATTGGAAGAATTTTGTTTATAAATAATCAGATCGAGCAATAAAAAAAATAGTCGCCAAATAAACCTGGACCGCATGTTCCCGTTAACTCAGTCGACTGGGGTTTGGTGTTGATAACGTGTTGTGAAATATAGAGAAAAGAGAAGAGAATTTGGGAAAGAACAACTGTGTATTTTATTCCATGAACAATGGGGTATATACACGTACAATAGAATAGGTTCGCTTGGGGAACAATAAACCCTAAGATTTAGAATATTCCGGAAATATACTAGGGATATAATGGGCATCCACCCAATATTTCATAACAATTTTAATCTTTTTTTTGGTGTACCACCCGGTTCACCCTTAGGGATAATCCGGATTCGGAGCGAGTTCTGAGTAGATAGGTTCCAGTCCCTCACAATTGTTGTTGCGGGAGATCGAACACGGGGTCCTCCCTACCAAGTCAGTCTCAATCATCACTGAATCAACATGAAATTCTTACCATTTTAACTAATTAGTTTATATGCGTTCGGCTCTATCTAACTTATATGTTTAATCGCATTTATATTATATTTTTTTACATGTTATTCCAGGTTTAAATGTGATAACACAATATATTTCTTATATTCGCACGCATATCGTGCATATAAGATTAGTATCTGCTTCCTCCATTTTTTTATTATTGCACCATCTACATTGGACACAAGAATTAAGAAATGAGGTAAAAGGTGATAGATTGACAAAAATACCAATGTGACTTAGTACAAGTTTTGATGTAAAGAACAAGTGGGGTTTGCTCTCCACCACACATATAAGGATAGGAAATGTCATTTCAAGGGGTAAACTTACTAAAAAAGGAAATGGTGCAATTAATATTCAACTTCTGAAAAAGAAAAATGGTGCAATAATAAAAAAAAATGGAGGAAGTATATAATACTAAAAGAGAGGAAATCAATGTGGTGATGACAAGTGTCACTCATTGATTGGCCTCTCTTTTAATATAGATCATTAAATTTAATAAAAAAATTAAAGCAACAAAATTTTCAAATACCAATAATATAATGTAATTTGTGATTAACTTCCCAAAAATAGGGCTGAGATTTACATAAAAAAAATATATATAATTTGTAAATTGATTGTGTAATTATTTTGTTAACTTTAAGATTCAGTTATATACATGGAGAATATCTGATAAACCACATTTTCTATAGTTTGGTAACAAATCTAAGATTATCTTTTTTATAAAACTTTAATCCATTATAAAAATTTAAGCGTATACATAATTAGAAAAAAGAGTGTATACAAATCTTCATATAGTACTCTATACGGAGTACTATTTTAACAACTAAATTCGATAAGTATAACCGCAATTGATCGTACTATTTTATACGCAATATATCTATATCTATATAATACGGAGTATACTAAAGGAGAGGAAATCAATGTGGTGATGACAAATATCACTCATTGATTCGCCTCTCTTTTAATTAAAATAGTATATTAAAAAATTTCTATATAACATAATGACTAATCTCACTAAAAAAATAGTTAAAGAAAAAAAATATTAGAATCTTAAATAAGGTGCAAAAATTTTATATTACATAGTACGGAGTATACGCATATCGTTTTCCTAACTTATATTTATTTTGTAGCAATTATATATACGGAGTACTACCCATAAATAATATATATTTTTCAATATTATAACTAATAAAATCAATTTTGAAACTTCGTAAAAAACTTAAGTCAATACATTTAAAATTTATTTAAAAGGAAAATTGGATTATTTATCGAATATAGGGATGTCAGATTGTTAGTGGGGCGGATTTTTTGGGAGATCTCCTTGTGCATCCGCCCCAAATGGGCGGCTATGGACGAAAGTTTATTGGGTAATGGGGTCAAAAAATGTATTTGTCGCGGGTGAAGGGGACGATGATGGATTTCAGATTGAATCGTCTAAGCCGCTAATCTTTCATTTAACTTTATAATGTTTTGTTTATTTACTCAGTAACTCTAATCAGACAGACGGATTTTCAGAGGATGTATAATAGAGTTTTAAAATTCAAAACTCCCTTACCAAAAAAAAAAAATCGAGTCTAGAGGTTGGTGTGGATACACGGGGATGGGGGTGATGAAGAGGTGATGAATTTTATTTTGTACCTCTCGAGACGGGGTTGGGAAGGGTGGCTATCTTTCTTATCATGGATGGATAGGATGAAGATGAGAATTGTAGGTGGGTGCTGGTGTGCAGGTCTTGCCTCGCCTCAAAGTCATCTCTAGCTCAATAAAGTACTTGATCTAGATAGCTGTTAAGTGACCGTTAACCAGGTTGACGAGTGATTGTGCGAGTATTAAGTGAGTATTAAAAACGAAGTGAAAGGCGGGTGAGATAATTTTATGCTTGACACACATGGTGAATGAGAATGAAAATAATTTTATCTATGTACCTTTATTTGTTTTAATTATTTTAATAAGCAAGGCACCGAATAAGCAATAACAAATTTATCCATTATTAATTATTTTTTATTTGAAAAATATCTATAAACTTTATATTGATCATAATTTCTACCAGATTTCATAATAATTTATATTTAGATTATAAATCGTGCATCGCATGGGTACTATACTAGTTTATTATACTAAAAGAGAGAAAATCAATGTGGTGATGACAACTGTCACTATATGATTCGCTTCTCTTTTAATATAAATAAATAATTAAACTTAAAATAAGTTATTTATTTTATTTCGTATTTTTTTTACCTTAACTCTTCTGATTATTTATGATAATAGATCAATACACTACAAGATACTTATTTACTTGTGGCAATAAATTTCTTTAATTAAATATAGATACTCAGTATATATATACATCAAGATAAGTGACTAAAAGAATATTAATTCACAATATGACAATGCAAAATATTGTCAAATTTATTATATTCAATATCTATTTTAATAACAATAGAAATAAGTACTTTTTTCAAGCAAGTAATTGGCGTTATATACATAGGATTACACCCAATACTACGATAGATGTCAAGCCATAAAGGTGGTATACTTCCAAAGTTTTTTTTTAAAAAAAAAAAAAAATACACCAAACCAATATACTAAACATATGTTACCAACAATTATTCTAAAATTAAAAGCTGAATGTTTTTTTACATCAAACATTTTCGTAGGTTTATAGGAGTCGAAGATTTACCAATTGTATTATTATTATTATTATTATTATTATTATTATTATTATTATTATTATTATTATTATTATTATTATTATTATTATTATTATTATTATTATTATTATTATTATTATTATTATTATTAAATTAAATTGAATTGAATTGAATTAAACTGAATTAAACTGAACTAAACTTAATGCTCCGGAACTGAACTGAACTGAATGCTCCTGAACTGAACTGAACTGAACTGAACTGCCAAATAAGTCCTGAAACTGAAATTAAGCCAAAAAGAACAGGGCCTAACTTCTCCCAGATTATCCACATCAACATCAAGGCAGCACAATTCCATTTCCCAGTCAGACTTCAAAAACGCCAAACAGGCTCATCCGGATTAAAGCTACAAAATACGGGACCACTATCAGTTGAAGCAAGTAGGAATCACGGAGTAAAATCCCTGACAGCAACATTATTACGCAGAAACAGACGAACATCACCACAAATTCTTTGAATGTCAACCCTAGAAAATCAATGCATCGTACGGGATAAAATCTAGTCAAGAAATATTTCCAAAAGGCCCAGAATAGTATCAAACAAATCAAGAAAGAATTCCAGAATAGTATCGGACAAATCCATATACGCTGAAGGCGACGACAGAAAACTCTGAATGCCCTATTCTATCGTGAAACGAAACAATTTTATGGCTGCTTCATGGACCTTGAGGTGGAGAGTGTAATTTGCGGGAACTCAATATCAATATCAGACATTTCATAATTTTTATAAGTTTAGAGAAATTTAAGGTGATAATTTTTAAATATTGTTTTAAGATGGTAAGTTTGAAATTTTACTACTGGGTATGCTATTATTTTAAATTTGTATCTCATATTTTTTCATCAAATATAACAAAGTCCAAATAAATTTTATTTCGTTAAAAATAATTTCTTATTTATAAATTATTGTTTACAATTAAATAATAATACTTCGTAAACAAATTAGTAACATATATGTTTGTTGCAGGGGTCCTAAACTAATTGTAAACAAGAAAGTAAGACTAGCTTTAACATCATTTCGTTTCACCACTTTAATTTCATTTCGACAAATAGACAAACCAAAAAATGAAGATGCAATAACCCGTATTTTTATTATTTAATATATATAGTTTCGATATATTTATGATTTAATCAAGCATTTCAAAAGCATTTAGTCCATCTGTATTTATTTAAAAGATGCACTTTTCTTATTCGGTCGTGTTTTATTAAAATATATACTTTACATTTTTGGCATATATGTTATAGTCCTCACTTCTAATTATATTAATATTTCACTCCCTATAGTAGTCCCTATAGTTACTCACACACTCTTTTAACTATAATAAATAATTCACCCACTATCAATTTCTTACAAAAAATAATAACTCAATACTCACTTTCATCTTACTTTCTCTGTTTCAAAAAGATCTTTACACTTACTATTTGCACGGACTCCGGTGCAATGTTTGACCGTTAATATATTTAATTTTATATGGAAAAAAATTATAAAAATTTAATATTCTCAAAATGAATAACGAGACCAATCTAACAAGATCTTACATGTAACATTTTGATGTATATAATAATGGTAATTTACGGTCAAAATTTTCATACTTTGGACACATTTTCCAAAGCGTAAAGAACTTTCTGAAACGGAGGTAGTATTTAATAAATTCAACTCATCATCCTAAAAGCACGTGTCGGTCAAAGTGTATCTTTTAATAAAATATGGAGGGAGTAAATGATTATTAAATCATATAAATAATAAAAGAGATTATAAAATTCAATTAATATTTATTAATTTTATTAAATTTATTTTAGAAAAGAAAAGTTTTAAATATGTACGGCTACTCCTCCGTATTCGAATTCTTAAAAAACATGTATTCCGTATTCAAATTGCCAAGTTATTTGTCGTTTGTTCAGTCGTAATTTCCTTTGATTTCCATCAACGGTTAGCAATGGTGCAAATAACGTATTATAAAATAGGGAGGAAAGGGAGAGAGGGGAAGAGAGAAAAATAGAAATTGTCAATTATGTTATTCCAATCAATAGGTATAATATAGGTTGCTTATTTCACGTCTACTCCGAGCTCGTTGCCCTCATCTGTCTCTAGTTGGTTCGCGCTCGTTTGGGGCTCGTCCTTCTTGGGGCTTTCGGAGTCTTTCAGAAGGGTTTCACGTTCTTGATCAGGGGATTGCTTGGAAGCCTGGTGCGGGGAGTGATATTCGCATTATCCATGATACTTGGGTTTCAGATTCCTTGATTCAGTTTAAACAATCTGGTAATGAGTTGGTTAAGCCTACTCATGTTTCTTCGTTAATTGATCCGCGTTCTTACGCGTGGAATGTTGAGTTGGTCCATTGTCTTTTCGACAATTCCACGTGAGGCAGATACTGACCTTGGAACGTCCTTCGACCCCGACAGACGACTTTGTGTACTGGAAGCTCTCTCCTGATGGTTTGTTCTCGGTCCGTTCAACGTATGCTTTGCTCATGCGAAAGCATAATAATGTCGCTTCTTCTGTTTCTACCCCTTCGGCGACATGGTGGAAACAGTTTTAGGGTCTTCAGGTTCATCATAAGCTTAAAGTGTTCCTTTGGAAGTTACTTCGGCATGGGCTTCCTTTGGCTTCGATTTTGTATGCTAGGGGTATGCCAGTTGACCCTTTATGTTCTTTTTGTCATCTGCTTCTAGAAGATTCTGAGCATTTGTTTAGGGATTGTCCTAGGGTCCATTGAAAATTGGTGTCTGGAGTTTATGGATAATTGTTCTCCATCTAGGGTTCGTCATACTTTGTTGGACTTCTTTATCTCTCTGTTATGATCCGCTTGGAATCTTCGTAACAATATCAGGTTCAGGAATGCGGCCTGGGATCCTGGAGCGCCGAGGGGTCTTACGGAGTCTTGGCATGTTAGGTGTTCTATGGCTCGTTTTGTCTTTCGACGGTCTGGTTCTCGTATTGGTCCTTCGCATCAGAGTCCTAGGCCAGCTAGTCAAATAGGCCAAGTGTCTGCTCCTTGTGCTTCCTTAGCTCCCCCAGCCTGCATGGATGTTTGTCTTATCTTTGACGGTGCTTGGATGTCTAGTTCCAATGAAGCTGGTTTGGGTTGGATCCTTCAGGATCCCTACTCTCTTTCTCAGATAGGAGGTGGGGCTCAGGCGTGCATTCTAGCTTGGCTTTTCAAGCTGAGTTATCAGCTTGTCTTTGGGGTCTTCGGTTGGTTATTCAGCGCGGTTTTCTAGGATGCTTTTATGGCCTGACTCAGCTTCGCTTGTTGCTTTGCCTACTACACATCTCAGCGGGGGCCCATCTCGGTTTGTTGGTCTTTGCAGGAGGTTCGTCGTATGTTGCGTTCCTTGGTTTGTTTCTTATTCGTCTTATGTTTTAGTTAGTTTGTTTTTGTTTGGTTTTTTCTCTGCTTCTGTTGTTCTCTTTGTTTCTAGTCCTCTTGTCAAAAAATAAAATAAAATTCAATAGGTATAATATATACCCTTATAAACATCATATAGGAGTAAGGGTATAATGGGCATCCACCCTAATATATTAATATTAAGCTTTAGTTATATACCTTATTACAATCCAAAAGATAAACGTCTATGCAATAGGGAGAAGCGAAATTTTCCTAGTTACATTAGTTTCTTTTTCACTGATTTCTTTAAGAAATTTAAAAATAACACCAACGACAAAATAAAAAGCAAGAGACTTGGATTTTTTGGCCTCGTGAATGCTTTGACGACCAAGTTAGCGGTTGCGGCAATTCCATCTCGATAGACTAGACGGACTAGGAAGACTCCGACAAGTACACCGACGAGATGTAAACAGATCCAATAAACAGTTTTAAGCAAAGAGGTTCCTTTATATTGTAGACCGTATCTCTTTTCAAATTTTTTCAGGAAGATGACAATGATTCCACAACTGCACATTATAACAACGTTAAGAATTGCGTTGCCAACACCGACCTCGTCAACACTTCCATAAATCTCACAGAGAACCCATGCTACAACTATACCAACAGCTATCAGAATTCCCAACCACTTCTGTGCATATTTCCTAATCAACATTAGAACAAACCAAAGTCAACATAGATTCAGATTCATAAATAGAATAGGATACAAAACCAAATACTACCATAAATAATGATCATGTTCTAATGTCTACTTTTCAAGTTTGCATATGCACATTTTATATCCTTTATATATCTCTAATTTTAGAGTTTTAGATCGGTAAAAATATATTATTAATGTTTATCGTTAATATTTTCACGAACTTCAATTCAATATTTAACTACTAATATATCCAATTTCGTATATGTAAAAATTATGTATATAATAGTGAGAATTTACCGTCAAAGTTTTTATACTTTGTGTAGTCACCTTCTCGTATTGGGATGCTTTTTTGTTTGTCCCTTTCAGAAGAATTTTTCCTTATTTATTCAACAATTATTTCCCTTTTATCTTATATTACAATTGTAATTTCCTTTTCATCCCAATTAAATAGGCAAGTGGTCCATTTATTTTCTAACTTAACAACACTACTCATAAACAACAAGAAAGATGAATCAGACCCTCACAAAAATATGTTTTTTTCTTAGGTATTGAAAATAATTTAGATTTTTTTTTTAAATCGTAAATAGTGTGAAAATTTTGAATTTGACGGATGAAATATTTCACTTACCGAAGTACACTAGTGGGGAAGAAGACAATGAAAGCCATGGGGACACTAGTGGGACGAATGCGGCGCAACCCAATTAATACTAACAACATCATAACAAACCATATCAACTTTATCCAGAAGGGCGCCTTCTTATTTGTATTTTGCGTCTCATCAACAAACGGTCGCACCAAATCTCCCATTCTGAAAACTTGTCTATTAGTATCCTCTATTAAAAATAATCAAATTGGTCCAATAAATCACAGTTCTTACAAACTACCAAAACAAACGGGATAATACTACTAAATATATGAGTAACTCGTAAATTTTCGAGGAAGATAAAAAAGCAGTAAAATTTTCCTACAAATCTCAAAAGAAGAACTAATTAATACTTCCAAAAAATTGTTCATTCATGAAACGTATTATATCTGTTATTTTAAAAGAATATATAGTTCAAATGCAAAAAACATATCATTCATATCCATAGAACATATACTAAATAAACTTATAGTTCAAACCCAAAGAACATATAGTGCAAATATTTCAATTGTATATACATTGAAATCATTCTTCATATTACCCGGATATATAATCCAAATTGTGGTTGATAAGTTAATAAAAATAACAAGTGTATCTCTTAAATAAATACAGATAAAGTACCTGCAAACTTCTAACTTTTAAGCTAAATTTATACTTTATTATGCATATTTAATTTTTAAACATACCATAGAAACCATGACCCACCTAAATCCTTCCTTCCATGGGTTTGACTATAAAAATCAACCGATAAGAAAGATCGATAAACAATTTAAATAAAGAACAACACATCAAATCAAATAGAAGCATACCTGGAAAAGTGAGAGAGAAAGCTAGAGCGAGAAACTCAGAGATTGACGAGGAGATGATGGAAGGGTTAGACTGTGAGAGGAGTTGGGGTAATTAATATAAGTATTATATATATAATACAAATTCCGAATTTCCTAATTCTAATCGGATTAAGATACACGACTATACGAGGAGTAACCTATAGTCTATAGAAGACCTCAAAATCCCCGACTATACTTTAGGGAGAGATTTGGAAAGGAACGTTAACTGGTTTTTTTGTTTCCAAAAAAACACGTAGTGTTGTACTTCAATGAGATTAGGAAAGCTAAAGTACTCCGTATTTAATTCTAGTGTAAGGGGTAGCGCGTATGGCCCATCCGGCATCTATTAAGAGAAACTTAACGTGGAGCTAATAAGCGTTACTTTTTTATTTGCCTCTCTTATATTAAAATAATATTTCTAAAAAAAAGTCATCTATATTATTATATGTATATATGTAGAATAATATCTAAATCTTAATTATAGAAAATTAACTAGTTTGATGCCCGTGCGATGCACGGATTAATTTAATTATTTTTTTATATTTTATATATATTATTGCATTCCAATTTTTTATTACAAGGTTTGTATTTATAAAATATCAAATTCAAATAATACAGGATAAAGGTTAATTTATATTTGATTTTATCTTTTAGCAAAAAAATCAAAAAGATATTTATCATATTATATCTTTTACATATTCGTTTAATCTTATCTTTTCATCCTAAACGTATTTATCAAATAAAAAGTATATATATATATATATATATATATATATATATATATATATATATATATATATATATATATATATATATATATATATTAGATTATAGCCTATATACTCATAAAATATTTTTGACTTTATTAATTACTAATGTATCTTTCTATTACATTATACTCGGGCCGTGCCTGAATTAGACCAGATTTTTCTTTGTTTGAGCTGTTCCCACGCGATCTAACTAAAGATTTTAATTCCAGTTGGAACTGCTATGATCATGGTAGTTGCTGATGTTAAGAATTTTATACCCATCGAATGACTTTCATAAGATGCAAAATAGTGGGCTTCCTCCTTCTATGAGTCGAAGACAGCCTCGAAGCGCTCCTTCTTATCCCGAGTCTTGCTAGTCTGCTCCTTCGGACTAACTCCCAAATCGGGTTGCCTTCCCGGGTCTCGCCGGTGTTACTTGTAGGTCGTGATGTGCCTTGAGATAAAAACATACACTAGTAAAGACACGTGCCACTTCACTACTACATTTTTTATCAAATGCAACGGTCAAGAAAAGGCTAATGCGACACCTTACCGAGAACCGTTGCAATAGAGAAGGCTAATGTAACGGTATCTTGTATAACATTTCAGAAATCTGGGCTAATGCGACGGTGCGTCTAATGTCGTTGCATTAGAGGGTCAAATGCGACGCATATTAGGCTAATGCGACGGGTGTGCCAATTTACTTTATTCCCTCCCATTTTACTTTATGTCTGCGCCTACCATTTTTGTTTATTCCCTCCCATTATTTCCCAAAAATTTCAAAACCTGGCCACACATTTAAATTTTCGGTAAAAAAAAAAAAAAAAAAAAAAAAAAAAAGTAAACTAAAACACACACCAAACACTGCCTTTAGAAAATATAGGAGAAAGCCTAAGAGAAAATAGGATCGATTTTTTAGGGTTTCATCAAAATTTTGGCACATTCTAACGATTTGGTCTGGAATTCGCAATTAGGCTCCAGATTAATCGAATTTCTTGGCTGCGACATTCTCTCTTACGTTGCTTGCTTGCCGTTCATCGAGCAGGAGGATGGAATTGGTGTTTCGCATAATAATTCGAACAAGTTAAGAGGAGGTATGTAATCTGTTCACAATCTGATGTTATTCACGGTATGTTATCGATGTTTGTATGGGATTCGTCGCGTTCTTTACAAGCATTATGTTTGATAGATGTGAATCATTTGTGAGGTTGAAATTTGGACGTTTGGTTTGTATTGTGGTAGATTATTGTTGCAATATTAGCTATTTTCTTCGATTTTGTTTTGAATGAGTGCAAAATTGACTGTGCTCGATGAGATTATCGATGTACCGGATGGTCGAAATTGATTAAAACATCGAATCCTAGTTATGAGATAGATTAATTAGGGGTTTTGCAGAACAGCCTTGCAGGGTCAAAATGTTGCTGCTATGTGAATGTGGTGATAGTTGTAGCTGAATAAAACTAGGCTCTGTAACACTCAAAATTAATACTCTATCTGAGAATTACCTTTTGATGTCTTCATTTGCTGCTATTAAGCTTCTGTAGTATACTACAACGCACTAGATTTTCGTCTATAGTTCAGTTCGTGTTCAACTTGTTCTCCCCATCCCCCGTGTTTAGCTTAAGTAACTTGCGTTGGTACCTTAAGGCTTAGATGACTGTTGGTTGTATGTTGGATTTCTTATAGTCGGGAGGTGCATTCCATGCACCCCCTTCTAGGTACCGCTCCTAACAAAACAATTAAGACTTCTCATAACTTGCGAATCTGCGATAGTGAGCAATATCACTCGTACTTGTTCCAATCAATTTATGACTCTGCAGGCCCGGATATAAGCCTGTGCAGGCTGGGCTATAGCACAGGGCCCAAATTATAAATGAATTAAAAGGGCCTCTAAATTCTGGATATATAATCAAATATGTAACAAAAGATAGTTAGTACTGTTTGTTATAATGGTTGAGAGTTATCTCTTTAGCTCACATGATCCGGGTTCGACTCCAATGGTATGTAACAAATAGACGGGTCAGCCTCAGCAAGAAGGTTAGCCCAGTTGCTGAAATCGTCGGCGCCGACAGTTGAGTTGATGATGGAGTTAAATTGTTGTTGTTCGCGTGAATTTTGGAGGTGAATCAACGGTGGTTGCCAGAGGTCAGAGAATGAAGGAATTGGTGGTGGTCAGTGGCAGATCAAACATTTTTATATTAGGTGGGCCAAAAGTTTATTTTCTAATTCTTTTCCAAAAAAATTACAATAAGCATACTATAAGCTAGATCTTTATTTTCTTCTCAAACGAAAACTTAATTTATATTTTGAAACTGACATGGAGTTATCTCTATTCTATAAGGGAAGAGCTGAGGTTAACTTCCTTCTTTGTATCGACAACCTAATTTACATATTTTCATAGTAAAAAATATTGCATTGATAGTAAATTATTTTGATAACTCATATTACGCAAAAATACCATTTAGAATACGACACGTAAGATTGCGACAACTATATATTGTCGCAACTTGCGACCTTCATCATCACCACAAAATCTGGATTTCCTAATTGTCTTATTGTTCGGAAAATAAAATTGTTGAATGATTGTTGAATGATTATCAGAATTATAACCTACAATAAGTCTTCAAGTACCTGGTGTCCAAATTTTATGGTAAATCGAGTAATTTTTTACATATTTTTGATAATTTTTAAGATTAACTTTTTATATTATGGTACATCGGATAACTATAAACATTATTTTCAACAATTATCAAAAATATGTTAAAAATTACTCGATTTACCATAAAATGATGTCTTGTCCTAGTGGTTAAGGCTGAGGGCATGTGTACAATAGGTCTTAGGTTCGCATCCCCCCGGCCCCATTTGTAATTTATATTGCCTTTGAGACTCATTCGCACCAAAATAAAATATAAAAATAAAACAATTTTATTTGACTATATATAAGGAATTTCCAATTCCTGTAAATAGTTTGGAAAAGGCTAGGAATACATGCACATGGTGTACAAGATTACCACTCATATTTAGATACCTCACATATCCCACTAAAAAAAAAGAGGGAAACCAAAACTAAAGCAAAGATTTTTGGCGGTATTTTTTTCCGCTCTATTGCGCCATAACACTCCTATTCAGCGGGATAATTTGGTTGAGCGCCAACATCACCTTCAAGCTGCCATTAAGAACTAGAAAAACCTTCAATTTCTGACATTAAAGGTTAGATTTTTTTTATTGTTTTTATTCCATCCTCCGTTTAGGCAAATAATTCGTGGATGATTTTCAAATTGAATGATTTTGTGCGTTTAATCAACGTTTCTCCTTCACTTTGCCTCTCTCTCCTCTTCAAAACTCCGTTCCTAGGTCTTTCTTCGTTGGCTCCCCTCTCCCACTCGGCCTCTCCTTCTCAATTATCTTCTAAGTTTCGGTCTATTACAAGATCAAGTCTATTACACGATCAATTTAACAACTACATCTCACGAATTATGCAATTAACAAGATTAAAAGTAGTAATAGGATCAATACAAGCCAAGAAAAATAGAGCCCATCATAGTACCAACATCCATGCACAACACAACACAATTTAAACTTTGTATCTCAATAGTTTCCCAAAAATGAAGTAGAAAATTCTTCGAACTAAAATCCGGAAAATCCTTTCAATTAAAATCCAAAGGAGATGGCACGAAAACTCTATAACCTCGAAACAGATCAATCGGCGTAGCATACACCCATAATCCTCCCAGTGACACTCATATAGAATGTGAGAGACGTGGGCCAACAACAAATATTTAGGGATAACGCAAAGGTACATCTTCATAATATTGCTATTTAAAGTCATCAAAAGCATCGTTTGAATCGGCAATAGTTGGAATAAACCCCACTCTCTCTTCCACGAGGAGAGGGGTGATATTTCCCCAAAAGAGTGGTTATGAATAACAGTTTGAATCATGGTTATTAAAATCGCGATTCAAATCATAGAATCTTACGATTTTACGATTCAAATATGTCTTACGATTCGATTTACGATTCTACACGATTCTACACTTTTTTCTTGACTATCGAAAATCTCGTAAATTTGAATCATGTAGAGAAAGTAAATAATAGAAAAATATTGTTAATTATTGCTTATATAACTATTAAACAACTATATATTTCAATTATTGAGTTTTTTCCTATGATATAAGCATTTTAAATAAAATTTGATAATAAAATCTTGATTATATTTGTTTGTAGAATCTTACGATTCTACGATTCGATTTTACGATTCGATTCTAATAGTCCCTTCCGATTCAAAATAGAATCACGATTTTGATAACCTTGGTTTGAATCGCATGAACTGAGACCATACTACTGTGGAATAAATCTGGATGGGTCAGGTTTGACCGAGGGAAAGAGTACGGAGGTTGGCCCCAATTGGTAACTGTCGGAGTTCAGCGAAAGTCAACTTCCAAGGAATCGTGTGTTAAGTTAAGAGAAGTTAGTTTATGGGTTTTTCGGAAAAAAAAAACACCGTGTTTTAGAAGGAACAAGGTGATGGGCCAGTGGCGTATCCAGGAATTTGAAGTAGGGTAGACATTTTTTAATAAGTATTTAATATGGTGTATGAAGTAAAAATAAAACTAGTTTAGTACCCGTGCAACGCACGATTATTACTACTTCGTAAATATTTTTATGTAATACTTTTAATAATTTAATAATTATTTACAGAAATGTTAATAAAATAAAATATATTTCGTAAATGAGTTCATCAACACCAATTGATTTAATCTTTACTAAATAAATAATTAAAAAGTTTAAGTTTGTTTCAGACATTTTAACACACAATTTATTTTATTTCAGTCAAAATAAGTTTTTTTCAAATAAGCTGAGATAATATAAGTTCAGACAAAATAAGTCGAATAAAACAAAGCCTTAAGTTAACTAAATTTATCTAAACTTATATTCCTTGAAATAAGTGTATTCATATTTATTTTCAATATAAGGTAACAATTTGCTTATTTTTTTTCTTTCAGTACGTTCTTTATAAAAAATTCTAATATTTACTCTTTTCGCAACTTTTTCTTTTCCCCCTTTTCACCCCTATTCCAGCTTATTTCTTTACTTAAATTATTAATTTCATTACATATTTTTTTTGAAGATACGACACATTAATTTTTTATAAGACAAAAGGATTTTAAGTCATTATTAAATTAATATAATACAATGAAGTTTAAAATGTTGTTAACAAGTTTTGAAAATTATTTCTTTTGTAATTTAACCAATACAGAGTACTTTTTTTTTTCAAATACTAATTTGTATATATAATGCATATGAGAGATATGGGCTACAATTATCTTTCTACAATAAGAATTGATAGCTAAAGCAAATTATTTTCTCCATTTTTGTAAGTTTTATTAATAAACATTTTTAAATTAAAAAAACAAAAAAAAACCCTAAAAACTCACCAGGAGATGACACGTGTCATTTCTGGTGTGTCTTTTAGTATATAGTTACTAGATTTTAGCCGTGTGATGCACGGATTCTATTAAATTGTTAATTTCAAATAAAACTATTATATATATACCAATTGCTGTATTTATATACTTCGTATTAGATTAGATAAGTGTTTGATGTTGGATTGAATTTCATGTTAGATTTATTTTTTAATTGTTAGAGTGGTTGATTTTGGATGGAGTTGTATATACGTATTATTCGTAATTAATTAATAAAAACATATACGTGTAACCTAATAATTTATCTACGTGACACTCGACTTTTTTAATTCATAAATAATTTTGAAATGTTATTTTTCATTCACCGAAACCATTAGGTTTCCTATGTGACGCTCTAATATTGGATTAGTATTTGATTTTGGATTGAATTTTATTTTAGATTAGTGTTTGATTTTGGATTCAAATTTATTTTAGATTAGTGTTTAATTTTGGATTGAATTTTATTTTAGATTTATTTTTTAATTATTAGAATGTTTGATTTTGGATAGAGTTGTATATATTAGTAATTAATTAATTAAAATATCTACGTGGCACCTAATTAATTATCTACGTGGCACTCGATTTTTTTAATTCAAAAATAAATTAGAAATCTTATTTTTCATTGGCCGAAACCATTAGTAATCCTATGTGGCGCTCTAATAATTCAGCAAATATGCCTCCTTTATATATAAATATTAGATTGATTATTGATGGTTGAGGCTTACTTATGGAAAAAATTTAAGCATTAATGGACTTCTATGTAATTTTTTCCCAATGTAGATTTTTTTTCCATATAAATATCCATATAATATATATATTTTAATTAAAAAATACAGGAAGCACCAGGAGATGATGTGCATTGTTTTGTGTGTCTTTTTTTTAGGGAGTTTTGCGTGTCTTTAAGTATATATGTATTATTGTATTTAATTGGAATAATGTTTGTATTACACAGGCTAATTGTTCAATTAACAACACATATACTACGTATTATATAATTAACCCATAATCATCAAGCAAGCCAATTAATTTTCTATTAGATAAACATATTCTTACAGGGGCTAATTATATCTAGGGTGTGTGGGATAAGTTTGGGAGAAAAAATGAGCAAGATGTAGAATATCAAATACGATGGTGTTTAGGATATAAAGAGATTGCAATTATCGAACAATTCTGTGCAAACGATTGCGTATTAAAAATGAGCTACGGTGAAGAATATCAAATACGATGGTGTTTAGGAAATAAAAAAGATTGTAATTATCAAGCAATTTTGTCTAAACATAAGCTAGCCTCGAAAACCTATCACGAAATCAATATGTTATCTTAAGATAAAGAACACATAATGTGAGCTTAGAGTCTGAAGATAACTTATATATTAAACTTTACTAAACTTACAAAACCTTATAACTGATCAAATAACTGAACCTGTAGACCAAAACACTGCATTATGATGTATGACGGGGACATTGATTCAGATTTACAATCCAACACAAAAACTGATACGATGGCTCCAGGAATAAGGAGTACTTCCTTTTAGATCAAATTCACATTGTTGCAACGAAAACCATATGAAAAATCCTCCTTAAAATAGCCGTCGTCACGAAACCATCGTAAGTGATGGTTGCACAATGCAAAGCCATGTAGCATGTACCTTCTCTTTGAACTTTCCCGTCAAAATCCTATAATTTGAAACAACATAAGTCCTTAAAACTTAGAAACTCAATGATAAATTATTCAAGCATTATCGGCTATCCAATGGTAAACCCCAATGTTAGTGGTAACTAATTTATCATCAATGCTGTCATACGAAATACATAATAACATAACCATTATAATTTGAAATTCAACATTAAAAGGAAATAGGGAAATTAAAATGATGAACAATTACAATTGACAACATACGCTGCTACCTCTAAGAAAGTCAAAAAATCAAAACCCTAGCCGTCGCAAGCTCGCTGGTGGTCGAGGCCTTATCAGCCGCCGGCGAGCTTGTGTACCTTCGGTAATAGTAATTTCCTCGTCGTAGCCTTGCCGTTCTACTTCTCTTATTAGCGGCAGTAGTCCGGGAGAGAAGAGGAAGACAGAGCCAAGATTTTCGCCGATGACGATCGCTTCTCCCTAAAGATGGTCGTGGGCCTACGACAGACCCACGTTGTATCGTGTCGGGCCTGGCTGAAAAGTTCAAAACAAGGCCCGACCCTAGCCCACGGGCTTTAGTGCCGGGTCGGGCCGGCCCGTCGTACATAAGTCTAATTTAACTAAATATAGCGTGCTTTGTCATGACGTGACTTGTCACGCTTTTTTCCAAATAATCAAGGCCCAGACCCAGCCCCCGGCCCACGACTTCGTGCTTGTGCCCAGCTTTTTTCTTGCTCGGGTCGGGCTGGACTTTTTTTCGTGCCGGGTCAAGTCGGGCTTCGGGCCAACCCGACCCACAATCTCCCTCCTCTTAGTGCCTACTCTTCTCACCGGATGTCACATCACTGAAAATGTTGAGTTCACGACATGCCAATTAACATGCATTTAAATAATCGAATAATTGAAATATAATTAAATTCGAATTAATTTAATAAGTTTTCGAAAATAAAATAACTAAATAAACATAAATAATTTTCGAAATCTTTTTTTTACTTGTTTAGTCGTTTGTGTAAAGGTTTATAAAGGTCTTAGCGGTGTTTTACTTCGTACTTAGTAAACAATTTAATTTATGCAAATTCATCTTATGTAAAAAAAAAAAAAATTGACAACATGCAAGTATGCAACAACAAAAGGATGATCTTAATGCACTTAACAACATTATATAATTATGAGATTATCTCATAATGCACTTAACAACATAACGGGTTTAAAGGTAGTACTTGACAACTTTTTTTGCAAAACGTAGTAACTAGTAAGTGACAAAATGTCTAGTTTGTTAGGTAGTAACCGACAAATTTCCAACATTCAAATCCAGATAAAACCTAGCTATTCTTCGATTAATAAATACATACTACTCCATAATATTATGAAGAATTTGTTGGAAATGGAAAATATATTTAAAAAAAATTGACACTTTCAGTCTCTACTCTTAAAGCTCTGTTCTATTCGACTTATTTTGTCTAATTTATTATATGAATTTATCAGAACTTAACTAAACTTATCTAGACTTATATAAACTTACTTTATCTAAAATAAACTTATGTGTGTGTGAAAGTGTCTTGGATAGTTGGAAAAAGTATTTTTTGAACTCATATTATTTGAACTTATTTTATTTAAAAAATGTCAAAATTGTTATAACCAAACGCGTGCCACGAACGATTGAGAACAAACCCAGCAAATACAATATAGAACAAATAGCAAAAACAATAATAAAAGACGCAAGTGTTTATGAGGAAATTTAGATTTCCTCCCCTCAAATATTATCGTATTATTAAATTCCTGCAAAATAACACAATAAGCCCTCAATTGATGATTCCTCTCACCAATGTATTTTCCCTCTTATATTCTAGCTAGGCCTAACCCCCCTTTTATAGGCTAAACTAGAAACCCACGTCTACTAGAATTATACTTGATCCCCAAGTCTAAATAATCCTAGAGATTGTTACATACCAAAATATATCTAGTTTCCTAATTACAATTCTAATTAAACTAGGAAACAAGATATTAAATCAAACAAGCCCGTTTCGTATTTTTGTCAACTTAACTAAGTTGTGTTTATTTCCTAACAAACCTTCCCTTAAGCTCAACTTAGTCTCTTCTTGAACTAACGAACAACTTTCGGAGTTTGCTTTCCCTTGAGACAAAACCCGTCTTCCAATACCTCCTTCAAGTATGAAGAGGTTTTGTTTGTTACGTCATCCCCTCAAGATCACGCTCCTAGCCTTGGTGACTTGCATACGACCTCCCTCAATATGAACAGCATAACCCAAGCCATCCAAATGACCCAAAGATATAAGATTGCAATCAAGTCTCGAAATATACCTCACCTCTCGTAATTTTCGAGTCTTCCCATCATGTGTCTTGGTCTCAACCTCACTTATACCCTTAACCTTAGCCTCTTCCCCGTTAGGCAAGGTAACACACAATCCATCACTTTGTTTATAAGAATTAAACCACTCCTTCCTACAAAAAATATGTTGTGAGCATCCCGAATCTAAAATCCAACCCTCTTTTGGATCTTTACTCTCCTCCACCATTAGAGCCATATCCTCATCAATAGCAATAGTAGCAGCACCTCTAACCCTTCTGTTCCTCAACGCCATCAAGTCTTTCTTGTACCTAGGACACTTTGATTGTATATGTCCTACCTCGTCACAGTACCAACACTTGATATTAGGGTTTGTATTGCTCGCCTTCTTCTTGCCTTTCCAGTTATTGCTACTACCCTCCGCTACCAATCCTGCTCCTCCATGGATTGATGATGATCCCCCTTGCTTCATGAACCTCTCCGCCTCGAATAACGCCACCACAGTATCGTCCAAAGCAATTGTTGTCTTCCCTACAAGTAAACTAGTTATCACAGAGTTATACCTTTTAGGGAGAGATGTCAACAATAAAATTGCTTTGTCCTCCTCCTCGATTTTCACATCTAAACTCGCCAATTCGGTGATCAATCCATTAAACTTATTCAGATGATCTTGTAGTGCGTTGTCTTCCTCCATCTCGAGTGAATAAAGGTCTTTTTTCAAGAACAACTTGTTGGCCAATGACTTAGATGCGTACATCTTAATCAATTTGTCCCACAACTCTTTTGGATTATTATCATCTAAGACGTTGTACTTGATCTCCGGTGCAAGAGCCAATCTGATCGTACTAGTAGCCCGTAGTTGCATATCCTCCTACTTGTCCTTGTCCACCGAATCGGGTTTCTTATCCTCCAAAGTCTTGTGAAGACCTTGATGTATAAGAATATCCTTAATTGTACTTTGCCATAATGAGAAATTCGTCTTCCCATTAAAAAGTTCTACCTTGTACTTGTTCCCGAAATCATCCAAGGCTAATACCCAGCTCTTGATACCAGTTTGTTATAACCAAACGCGTGCCACGAACGATTGAGAACAAACTCAGCAAATACAATATAGAACAAATAGCAAAAACAATAATAAAAGACACAAGTGTTTATGAGGAAATTTAGATTTCCTCCCCTCAAATATTATCGTATTATTAAATTCCTGCAAAATAACACAATAAGCCCTCAATTGATGATTCCTCTCACCAATGTATTTTCCCTCTTATTTTCTAGCTAGGCCTAAACCCCTTTTATAGGCTAAACTAGAAACCCGCGTCTACTAGAATTATACTTGATCCCCAAGTCTAAATAATCCTAGAGATTGTTACATACCAAAATATATCTAGTTTCCTAATTACAATTCTAATTAAACTAGGAAACAAGATATTAAATCAAACAAGCCCGTTTCGTATTTTTGTCAACTTAACTAAGTTGTGTTTATTTCCCAACAAAAATAAACCCTGAGCCCACGAAAAGTAATGGAAAATTTTAATGTTAGGTCTCCTTTTTTTTTATATAACAAGTTGGTCTGCTATATTAGGTCTAGTAAGGTACTCCCTCAATCTCTTTTTGTTCTTTACGTTTTTCTTTTTGGGTGTCTAAAATATTCTTTACATTTCCTTTTATATTACTCCCTCCGAATCTAAATGTTTTTCCTATTTAGAATTTTGACATTATTCACAATGGAAGAGAATCTTATGAATTACGTTCAATATATAAGAAGAAACATAGTCATGTGAGGTTTTGTTTGATTCGTCTCAATGAATACTTTAACAATATGAAAATTTATAATTTTTAATAACACGTAACTAGAGATATTAACCATGTAAACTGTGCATTGGCATGTGTGCCAACAGAAAATGGGAAAAACATTTAGATTCGGAGGGAGTATCACATAATGCTTAATATTCTATCAAAATTTGTGTCCAATGATTATTTTAACCAATTAAATTCATTGGGTCATTTAATCTTTCACACTTTTTCATTGGAATATTAAAATTTTCTCATTTTCTAATAATCAGAATTTTGATAAAAGTGAAAACATTATAAATAACGGATATTTCATGAAATGCCCTCGAGTTTTTCCATAATTCACCAAACGCCCATCAAGTTTCAATAATTCATAAAATACCCCTCACAATTCGTACAAATACCCAACATACCCTTACTAATAACGGACCGTTAGTCTGCCGTTAGCCAAGTTTTCAATTCACCCAAATGCCCCTATTCTGAAACTTATTTCACCAAATGCCCCTATTGTGAAACTTATTTCACCAAATGCCCCAAACTTAACTATAGCTATTTTGATGTTTCAGCGACTAGTTTTTGTGTTTGAAAGGTAGCTGTTGGTCACGGTTGACTATAAAAGCCCCTTTGCTGAATTGTTCTTGTAAGTTAGATGTTATTTTGATTTGCTTTGCTAATTTCATAAGATTTTTGTCATGAGTTTTCTTTCAAAATCATCATCTACACCCAATGAGTCCACATATATTAGAGTACCTACCAAATTTTGTTATTGTGCTAGGAAATTTGTCATTCGAAGCTCTGATACAACACTCAATCCACAAAGGTTGTACTACAAGTGTGATCCTTGAAACAATCTGAGATGGTGAAAGGGAGTAGTTGAGCAAAAAAACAAGGGGCAACAACACGAAGGACAATGCGGGGGAAGCTTAGACGAAGGAGAAAGTATTGAAAACAGGCGAAACAGTAAGATGCAAGAAGAATTTAAGCAAATGAAGAAGAAGCTAAAACAACAACAAAAAGTAGTCAAAGTTGTAATACAAATGGGGATATTGATGTTTGTAATTTTACTGTTTGTAATCATGAAGTAAACACAAGTAATGAGAAACAAATTCACATTTCATAAATAATTGATGTTGCATAATCTGCACAAAATACCAAACTGGGAAGCATTTCTGTTTTTAGCTTCACTTACAAAACATCTTTGCACCAACTACATTTAATGTTATTTTGTACTCAATGAATATGTGCAAGATCAAAACAGATGTGCAAAAAACTACCCCAAAAAGCATTAGCAGCTATCCAGAAGAGCTTGTGGAACGCCACTTCAACCTCCATTCCTACCACAATAACAAAATTTGTTAGGTACCCTAATATATGTGGACTCATTGGGTGTGGAAGATGATTTTGAAAGAAAACTCATGAATCAAATCTTATGAAATTAGCAAAGTAAAGTAAAATAACATCTAAAATACAAGAACCATTCAGCAAAGGTGTTTTTATAGCCAACCATGACCAAGAACCACTTTTCAAACACAAAAACTAGCCGCCGGAACATCAGAATAGCTATATTTAAATTTGGGGCATTTGGTGAAATACGTTTCCTAATAGGGGCATTTGGTGAAATAAGTTTCAGAATAGGGGCATTTGGGTGAATTGGAAACTTGGCTAACGGCGGACTAACGGCCCGTTATTAGTAAGGGTATGTTGGGTATTTGTACGAATTGTGAGGGGTATTTTATGAATTATTGAAACTTGATGGGCGTTTGGTGAATTATGGCAAAACTCGAGGGCATTTCATGAAATTTCCGTATAAATAAATGTTATTTGTCTTATTTAAATAAAAAAAATAGAACAATCTCAATACACATTAAGTAGTTGTTAAAATGCGTGCAAAATGTCAACACAAATTCTTATTTACATAGGGTGTACGATAAATATTGTACACCAAAGTTAAAGTTAACGCAAAATTCAGGGTTTTTCTATCAAGCATCAAAACTTTACTACCATTTGTATATGTCAAATTGTCAATACCATCGGCTTCGAATGACCTTAAAACTAAGTTTTCCAAATCAAAAGAACATATCAAATACAGGGCACTTCATCATTAACATATGCTGCATTGATCTACCCATCCTATACAGATTCGCAGCTGACTTCAACTCGGTCACATATGCTGCACTAGATGATCAACCCATCAATGTTTTCAAATGAACTTCCCATCCGTCCTGTGACACACAGAAAATACAATCTTAATTGCAGCTTCAATTAAGGAAACAGAGACAAACCCAGTTCCAAAAAGGCAATAATGATAACAATAGACATTGCCTAAGCCTAACAGGAGAAAACAGAGGGTTCATGACTTTTTCCTTCTGATTTGATCTTTTTGAACTTGTTTTTTTTGTGATCTGAATTTAGTATATAAGGTGAACTACTAATCAAGACCTAATACTTGAATCGAATAATGGAATAAGACAATTTGTTCATTTCCGAAAGAATACCATCATTCCTCAAATCATAATCCAAAGGCACAAAGGCAATGAAGAGCGAAAGATAGAGATTCTGATGTAAGCTTCTTTGACTCTTTTTTTTAGTTTCAGGACTTGTAACAGTGTAACAGACTCTTAACGGTTTTCAAGACACGTCCTAACTTTCTAAATAAAAGAGCAAGAATCAAGATAAAAGGAAATGTACTTTCCTGCAAGAACTAAGAAGATGATGATTCTAACAAACAATAAAGGTCATCCTGCAGCAAAGAATATTCTATCTTTGCTTGCCCAACACCATCTACCTTATTATCAACCTAAGAACACTTTCCAAGTTTTCCCAAGTTACCCAACTTTTAATTATAAATTAAGAGCCCTGACCTCTACTGCAATTCACAATATATATCTTTCATGTTTCTTCTAAGCTCTTCGAAACTACACATTTGAAAGGTGAATCCGTTTATGGAAGGTCTGCTCAATCAAGTGAGGTACCTTCACAATTACTCCTAATAATAACAGTATTCGTTTTCCCCAGGGGTAAATGCTAATATATTTCGAGATTTTTATGACTGATATTATGTAAACTCGTTATTAACTGATTTTTTTTGCTTCTGTTAGGTTGAGATTTAGTGGGAAAGAAGAGTTTGGCAGCACAAGGGACCGAAGGACGTCATCCTTCAGAGGAGGTAAGGTTTATGCTTTTGCAAATCACACAGCAGTATGTTAAAGAAAAAAATGAAGAAATAAACAGTTATAAATATAACTCTCTTACCATATGCAGGGAGGAAACCTCAAAAGTGGCCGAGGAGACAACTACCGCGCCAAATGAGTTTCAAAGAGCCGACTGAGGAAGCTGAGTATGCTGCAGCAGTTGCAGCTGCTGCCTTCGCCATTACTTCGCTAGAATCAGACAACACGGATCAAAGAACACCGGATGTAGGACTACAATTCAGTTTACCAAGAATCATAAGTGGAATTGTTGACAGAATTGCTGCAGCAGCAGAACCTGGTGAAGCATTAAAAAGAAACTCAGGTAAAAGCTTACCAGGAAAATTTAACAAGCTTGTTTTCCCTGACAATTCAATTAGTTGAAGGAATTTACATGATTGTATCAGATGAATATTATCATGCCGAGGAAAAAGAGATGATACCGGAGAAAACTATACATCCAGTACCATCAATCAGAAGAATTCCAACTATGCCAAAGAAGAGACTGACCTTTGCTGATGAGCAGCAAGATGATACCAGTATGCCCTACAATTTCGTTGAAATGACTCCAAATTTTGATGAAGAAGAGCCAGAAGATGCCAAAAAAATGAAACCAGTCATTCCCTTCACTACAAAGAGTCCATCTGTGAAAAGGACTCCGACTTTTGGTGAAGGAAGGAGTCCATCTGTGAGAAGGACTTCAACTTTTGGCGAAGAACAGTTGCAAAATTCCAAAACCAGAAAACAAGAAAGTTCAGCACCAGGAATCTTTCCACCATCCCCAATCCGCCACCCACCATCAGTTCCACCACTTATACAGCCCACTGCTCCGCCAAAACGGGCACAAGAAACCCGGCGTGGCAGGACAGATACAGATACAGATGCGGATGCGGATGCGTGGGAGATAGATGAAATGGCTAAAATTAAACAAAGGTAGATTGGGAACTTCTATACCCAAAGTTCTACAACCAAATTGGGTAGCAATTTTAGAATATAAATATTAATATGTATTTTATATACACAGGTATGAGAAACTAAATGCAACAATTCTAGAATGGGAAGAGAAGAAGAAGAAGAAAGCCAGACGCAAATTGGAGACAAAAGAGGTTCGCTTTAAATCTAAGCAAGACTCCAGTTGCTATAAAATTAGGAAAGGTTTTTTAACGAAGATCTGCTTACAAGAATCGCAGAGTAATCAGGGAAAAAGGAAGGCCAAAGCATTGCAGAATTATCAAATCGAGATGGAACGTATAAAACAAATAGCTGACGGAGCAAGAGCACAGGCAAAAGAAAAAAGGCGGAATGAAGAGCTCAAGGTGATGGACAAGGCTAACAAATACCGAGCAACAGGAGAACCTCCTCTGCCTCCAATGTGCCTTTGTTTGTAAAGGAAACAGATCAATATGGCATTTTAGCAAGTTTCCACAGCACAGAGGAAATGAACAGACTTTCCACATTACTTTCTATCACATTTTCCATCAAAGATGTCTGCAAAAAGACGATCAAGGGGAAACTATAACATATTTATCTGTAAATAGGTAACAAGCAAGTCATATGTACAATACAGTTTGAACAAAGAATGAGGTGTGAAAATTTATTGGTATTACAACTTTACAAGTTAACATGGACAGCATCATAAACAAATGTTATTTCAACAAGTAAAATGTTTGTGCAAGGGTCTTTTGGGGACAGTCTACCAATTAGCATCAATTTGGGGTAAGATTGTGTACTTTAAACATCCCCAAACCTTGCTCTAGGTGGGATCCCCACTTGATGGTTCAATGGGTCTATGACCGGGCCTCGAAATATATATCAAACCGGGAAAAGTAAAACAAAGCAGCAGCTAAAATTTCAAGAACTGACAGACAAGACTTCAAACTCAACAGAAAAATGTCAGAAATTGCATCCAAACAGCTTCCCCTGAAAAGAGACAACATTCTAAAATGACCACAATCAAGAGCCAAGTAAATGTGAAGTACTCCATCTATCAGACAGGCAGAATTTGGTTGGTTTGGGTTGGGTTGGGGAATCTTGAGGGAGACATCTAACAGAAAAGATCACAAAACCAAAGACACTAAAATAGCAAGACACAGTATGAATAACAGCAAAATAACAGGGGTAGCAAAGCATATACAGGACATTTCCCCGTCAAAAGTTAAAAACTATAGTACGCAGTTCATCTCAGCTACCAAAACAACAAAATCATGCAACACAAACATAAATGATAGGACCTCCAAGCTAATGAAGCAACAACCTTTTTTTGAGCGCACACAGAATTGCAAGTAAATTCATTCAAAAGAATTGCAAGTAAATTATGCTACAACATACTTCTATTTAACACTTGATCTGTTGCAGAGAAGAAAAACTCAATCAATTAATCAGGAGTTCAAGGAATATGATCGAGATCCAGTCTTACATTAAAATAAAATAAAAAACAAAAGGGACGTGAAAAAAAATGATCAATAACTTCATTCAACAAAACGTGACGCAGAATCACATCATCTCAAAAGCTTACTCCGTATTTATTAGAGAAACAGAGACTTGACTGCATAGGCTCTTCTGGTATAGCAGTATCATATTCTACCACAAAGAAATCAAGCTCTAAATTTGTGTTTAGGTGTACATCAAAAGAAAAATGTTGTAATTTAAAGGAGACTAAATTCCAAGGTGCAACCCAATTATTGATATACTAGAATGATGCTCAACTGAGAATTTTCGATACAGTGTCTTCTGTATTTCTGGAAAATCTTTTCCAGCTTTGCTTTACTGGACACTCCTACAAGATACACCCAGAACAACTGTTGTAGCAGCAGGTATATGAATATATCAATGGTGCAATCTGCACAACTGTTTAAGTGACCCGATGAACTGTTTAAGGTTCCCTCAGGCAGACTAAACAGAATCACAAATGAATCGAAATCCATAGAATTGTAATTTAGACATAGGAAATACAGAGTAGTACTTATCACAACACAAATAACCATAAAAGACCCAGATATGGGAAGCACGATTCAATATGAGCCTTTATGACTCCAAATAATCACACCAATTCATTGGACAAACTGCTGGAATCAAACAAACCCTTAGCTGGCGATTTCTCTCAATAACCAATCCAAAGTAGGGTAAGCAAAGTACAGAACCAAAATAGATGGCAGAGCTAATAAAACACTGACTAGCAAATACAGGACCAGAATAGCCACACTTCCTGGTATTACACAGAATATGATCACCAAGAAAAGAATAACCAGCGGGAACTTAGAAGCAACATGAATGAAGTAATCAAGGGATTTGTGAAGTGAGAACTGAGGCCTTTCCACATTAATATTACCAGTAACACGGCCATCATCAAGGTTGCTTCCCAACAATCCTCGAGATTGAGTATATTGAGCCCTCCTAGGACTGTGATTGTTGGCTGGACAACCAATAAGAGAACTTACTCTTGGTGAAAAAGTTAGACGATTATCATCACGTACTGAACAAGAAGACTTAGCTCGCTCTCCATTCAAACTCTCTACCATCCAAAGGATAAAATAGTTTTTCCGAGGAAACTTAAGATTTCCTCTATACACCCATCTAAAAGATAACAAGTTGCACCATGGACAGGAAACAAAAAATGGAAGCTTAATCTTCTGGGCAGGCAACTTTAGAATAGCCCATTGAAGTCCAAGAACACAATTCTGGCAGAGTGTGTGGCCACACCATAAGACATAAGGCACATTCTCAACAATATTGAAAGATTCCCAGCAAATCGGGCATTCTAGACCTTCCTCTGTGCTGGAAGTTGATCCAGTATCTTCATCCGACAAATCAGAGCAACACAGTTTCGGCTCAGTAGAGACCTTCCGAAGACGAAGATTTGGGATTGTATTTGGGAAACTCCACATTCTAGGTCAATGAGAATTTACTAGTTAGTTATACAGTTGGAACCAATGTTCAACCACTAAACATAAAGAGCATGTTTGGCATAGAGTTTTTAAGCGAGGTAAATGGAATCAAATAACTATTTCCATTACTTAATGTTTGATATGAGAGGAGTGATAATACAATCCATTTCCTAAGGGTAACCATTACCACCATTTGTTACCTCTTCTTACCATATGGTAACAACATTGTTATCCTCCTCAATCCCCAATTTGTTACAAGTGATTCATTTCCTTAGGTATACCAAACAACTAATATTGGTAATAGCTAACACATTCCTTTCCCCTTCATATTTATTTCCTTTCCAATTCCTTTCCTAAGTTTATACCAAACATGCCCAAAAAGAACACAACATAAACCTACATGTCATAGACTCTTTCATTCACTATAAGGTCCTTAATGTAGCAATAAAACTCATGTCTTTTTGTGTGTTGACATAGTAAGACCGTAGCATGTATGAGTCAGAGGACAATGATCAATATTATGAATGTGGGTACTAGACTAGTGTATTCGAGTTCGCCCAAAGCTATCAACACTTAATTATTCAAGAACTTCTAATTAATACACTAGAAAATATCAATGAGCACGCATATATAAAGTTTCAAACTACTATCAGCTCTACAAATCACTATAAATCAAATTGTTCCACAAATCAGGCTCCAAAAAGGCAAAAACCAGAAATCATAGATTAACTAGCTACGCTTGGAAATATGACGAAAACAAACTTCTATCCTGCAAAATCTGTCGATCCAATCACCTAATTGATCAAGCAAAGTTTTGAAATCACTAACTAAACTTCCTCTTCGCAAAAGAGGGCCTATAATTCCAACAAACCAAACCATTTCTCAGGATTCACTTGTAGTATCATATAGAACATGATCATTCACATAACTTGTTTATAACCTAAAAGGCCAAAATATTGTATGAGACGATTTTACAATAACTTTATCGCGAAACTGGGGGGACTTTTTTAATCAATTCAAGTGTAAACCTTTGACATCTTACAACAAGTTAGTTAGTGTGAGATTATTTCGCCCAAAACTTGCTCTCCTTACCCTAAACTAGCATGTCCATCAATAATGAAACAAAAACAATTGCAAAAAACCCAGAAAAACAAATACAAAATTTTAATTTTCATGGTAATTCAGCTTACATGTCAGTTAACATCACTTACTAATAACAATAATAGTTGCAAAAACCCCAGAAAAACAAATCCGAAATTTTAATTTCATGGTAATCAGAAGATGCTCAAACTCTCAAAGGGTAAAATCAAAAGATGGGAAGGGTCGTTTCATTGGACATTTATTTAATTGATTCAATAAATAGCAAAATTAAAATTAAAGGGAAAAGATGTGATCTTACCGAGCAAAATTGATGGAGAGAGAAATACGGATGTTGAATCTTTGATCTCAATCTCTTTTCCGGAGAATATCAAATTATAATGCCTTATTATTTTTCCATATTTGTTGTTTTGGTTGGTCAACAAGAATTCAAACGGTATAACCAGATCGGCAAAAACTGATAACCAGCATCATACGACATCGTTTCACCATGGAAGAAGCAAGAAAAGGGAAAGGGGGGCCATACAAGTATTTCCTTCTGAAGTTGTTGATGGGCTCAGGGTGGGCATGGATCCAAGACTGGGCCCCCAACTTTAGATTTTGGGTTCTAATATTTGAGTTCATTGGATAAAAGATTGAACCGATCGTGTTGACCCGATTTGTAATCCAAGTATCCAACCGATCCATTCCGATACGAATAAAGGACATCTGATCTGTAATCTGTTTCCCAAGTTCCAACAATGAGATAATCCAAACCAAATATTCGGAAATTTTTGGCTCGGATTTGGATTGTCTTTAAAATTTCCAGGACAACCAATTTTATATTTCCTTCGTTTCTTAAATATTGTACTACAGCTGACTTTATGTTTTCCAACATAACTTTGACTTTTGTTGAATTATATAGGTAAAAATTATAAAAAGTTGATATTTAAAAAAATACTTCGTATATAGATCAATATGAATTTAAAAGATCCCGCAACACCACAATGTATGATTCATACAAAAAGACTAAAGGTTTAATGTGAATAGTGTGAAAATTCAAATAGTGCGATATTTAAGGAACAAATTAAGTATATAGATAAATACTCCATCCGTTTCAAAATGTTTGTTACGTTTGGATTTTGGCACGTTTATTAATGTATAATTAAGATCCTTTTTTTTTAATTTTAAATGTTCTAGATTCCATCATAAATCACATTCCATCTTTTCAAATTCTGACATTTATTACTCTCTTTGAATATAGTGCAAATATGCTTTCATCTTTTATTAAAAAAAATACGAAAATGATAAGGGTCGCAACATGCGACCTTTAAGCCGTGTCACAATGATGACATGACATGCTTACGTGTCATGATTTAAGTTGGAAACTAAAATATTTAACTTATATAATATATTATACATGTTTCAAAAAAAGGTTGAAAAATCTTAATATTCTAATTTGTTTCCTTATTTATATCGTCTACCTTATTTATATATTTTCATAGTAAAAATATTGAATTGATAGTAAATGTATTCTGATGACACATAGCCTAAGTGGTGCCTATATGTACCAATTAAACTGCGACACGTAAGATTGTGACAACTAAATGTTGTCGCAACTTGCGACCTTTATCATCACCCAAAAAAATATACCCCAATCCACTAATCATTGAAACAACCAATAAGATTGTTTTATTATCAAAATGAACCAATAATTAAAAATCACACAAATTGCTAACTTGTCATAGTGTGACTTTTGGTTGCATGAGATTTATTGAGTTGAAAAGTTGGACCAATTAGAAATAAAAGTTGGCTCAAAAAATAATAATAGTAACAAGTTTATAAATAGAAAGATTCTTTATGTAACAAACATTTTGAAACACTATTAAAGGAATACGTAACAAACATTTTAAAACGGAGGGAGTATTGGATAAAGGGATGGAGGAAAATATTGACGTACGAATATAGTCGAAATTTAGCCAAATCATGAGATCCGACAAGACCATACCTTATCTTAGAAAATTTAGACTCAAACACCTTATTTCAGGTAAAGAGAACAATGCTAAGCAATTAATTTTGGAAAATTTCCCATAAATTTGAATTTCATGGGAATTTTTATTTCCTATATTAGGTCAAAGAACCCCTAAAATTATCACGCATACTACCTATTATCCTTTTAATAATAAAGTGATAAGATTGTTAGGTTATCAATTTCCTTGATTTGTATTGCTTCACAATTTGTGTTATATAGTACAACATAGCGACGGGATTGCTAGGTCAAATACAATAAATACAAACTCAATCTACAAGGCCCATTACTCAATATATAGGCCTTAATACCTCCCCTCAAGTTGGAGCATGGGGATCACAAATGCCCAACTTGCGAAGTAAACACAAAAACTGGCGCTTGCCCAAAGCTTTTGTAAAAATGTCGGCAAGCTGATTATCTGTAGAAACATGGCTCGTAGTGATGATGCCCTCCTGAATAGCATCTCGAACATAGTGGCAATCAATCTCGATATGTTTCGTGCGTTCGTGAAATACAGGATTCTGAGCAATGTGAAGAGCTGACTTACTGTCACAAAATAAGGCCATGGCTCGAGGGTGATCAACTCCCAGACTACGAAGTAATTCCTTAAGCCATTTCAATTCTGAAGTAATGGTCGCCATAGCACGATACTCCGCCTCTGCAGACGAGCGAGACACAGTATGTTGTTTCTTGGTTTTCCAAGATATAGGTGAGCAACCAAGAAAAACAACCCAACCAGTCAGTGATCGTCGAGTCAATGGACAACTAGCCCAATCAGAGTCACACCAACCAGACAAAGTAAGATCACAGTCAGTCCGTAGCAGAATTCCTTGGCCTGGGCACCCTTTCAAGTAACGCACTGCCCGAATGGCCGCATCCCAATGTTCCTGACGCGGAGCCTGCATGAACTGTGCCAAAATGTGAACCGTGTATGCCAAATCCGGACGAGTGAACGACAAATAGATAAGGCGACCCACAAGCCGCCGATAGGGTTCTGGATCATCTAGGAGATTACCAATAGCAAGGGCGAGAGTATGATTTTGTTCTATGGGAAACCCTGCCGGTTTCGAACCCAATAACCCTGCTTCTGCAATTATATCAAGGGTATATTTTCGCTGGCATAAAAATACCCCCTCTGGACTTCGGGCCACCTCGATGCCAAGGAAATATTTCAGGACGCCCAAATCTTTCATATGAAAACATTCGCCTAAATATTGTTTGAAAGAAGTAATAGCGGAAGAATCATTACCAGAAATAATCAAGTCGTCAACATACACAAGCACATTTAATTGAACAGTGCCCTTAACGAAGGTGAACAACGAGTAATCCGAGTATGATTGAAGGAAACCGTAATTTCGTAAAGATGCAGCTAACTTAGCAAACCAGCACCGTGGTGCTTGCTTCAGACCATAAAGTGACTTTTTCAAACGACATACCATCCCGGGTTTATTCACAGTAAATCCCGGTGGCAATTTCATGTACACTTCCTCATCAAGATCACCATGCAAAAAAGCGTTGTGAACATCCATCTGATGTAATTCCCAATTCTTTGCTGCAGCTACGGCAAGAAAAGCGCGAACAGTGACCATTTTAGCCACCGGTGCGAACGTCTCATTATAATCAATGCCCTCAACTTGGTGATTCCCAAAAATGACTAAGCGCGCTTTGAGGCGCTCAATATCTCCATTTGCATGAAATTTGATCTTATAAACCCATTTGCATCCAAGAGCTTTCTTTCCAGGAGGTAATTCTTCCATAACCCAAGTTTCATTGTCTTCCAGTGCTCCAATTTCTTTCTGCATTGCTTCCCTCCACCCAGCATCCTTCATTGCCTCATTGAACGTCTTAGGTTCAAGACCTGCTAATACAGCTGCAAGAAATATACGGTGTCGCATAGAAAATTTATCACAATTCACAAAATGTGCTATAGGATAAGGAGTACCTGGGGGGCCAATAGAGGATGGTGAACGGGTGGACGGACTCGTTGCTTTTACAGTGTGTGTGACATAATTCTTGAGAAGCACAGAAGGTCGTTTGAGACGGAAACCCTTACCCAAACCAATCGGACCATCCTCACACAAAGTATCAACACTCAAATCTGTATTAGAGCTTTGGACCTCCTGTTGGGTTGCAATAGGCGAGACTGCAGCCTGTTGGGCCGCGGAATAGCTAGCTGGCCCAGTAGAAGGAGACTGCAAGGATGTTGGCAAGAAAATAGGAGAGGGGTCTTGGGCCAGGCCTGGAGCTGAAACACAAGGAGTGTCAGCGTGCTCCACTGCTGGGCCGCGGGTAGGGGATGCATCCCACACCTCAGTTGTGGGCTCTGCTGTTTCAATTGCATTTTGATCCAAAATAAGTTCCAAGTCATCCAGGAAAGGAACATCAACATACCCATTGTCAGTGTTCACCAAATTGTCATCCCCAATTAACGCAGCATTATTAAGAGCAAATGGAAATTCATTTTCGTGGAATTTAACGTCACGAGATACAAAGATGTCAGATGTTTCCATGTCGTACAATTTCCACCCTTTCTTGCCATTAGGATAGCCAACAAATGCACATTTTCGACTCCGAGAAGCAAATTTATGGCCCTTTGATTTTTGATTATATGCGTAACATAAACAACCGAAAATACGGAGATGATCTAATTCGGGTTCTTTGCCAAAGAGAACCTCAAATGGAGTTTTATTATGCAATATGCCTGAAGGAGTGCGATTAATTAAATAAACGGCGCCTAAAATGCATTCACCCCAAAGAGATATAGGGAGATTACCCTCAAACATCAAGGCTCTGCCAACATTCAAAATATGTTGGTGTTTCCGTTCTACCCGCCCATTCTGTTGAGGAGTACCAACACACGAGGTTTGAAAAATAATTCCATTTTCATTAAAATAATCCAACATGCATTTGAATTCCGTGCCATTATCACTTCGAACCAATTTAACAGTAGTTTCAAATTGACGTTCAATCATGGAAAAAAAAGAACGAAAAGCTTTATAAACTTCTGTTTTTGAATGTAGTAAATACACCCAAACTGCTCTAGAAAAATCATCGACTAATGTCAAAAAATAATGCGCACCACTAGTGGAAGGTATAGAGTTACGCCCCCACAGATCACAATGTATCAATTCAAATATTCTATTGGCTTTGCTATCACTAACTGGAAAACTATCACGATGTTGTTTAGCTTGCGGACAAACATCACATGCTTTATTCAATTTCTTCATAATATTACTAGAACAATTCTTAATTGCAGGAACTAACTTGAGAACTCTATCAGACGGATGCCCCAGACGACGATGCCATAGCTCAAATGTAGACACTCCAGGAACGGTCACCGCACACACTGTAGGAACTTCCCGAAAATAATAGAGTCCATCTTTCCGTTCACCGGCTCCAATCAGGCTCCCCGAACGTTGGTCCTGTATAGCACATAAAGTGTTAGTGAATTGAATAAAACAGTGAGAAGAATCAATCAATTGCGACACCGATATTAAATTGCAATTTAATGTAGGAACATATAAAACATTATCAAGGGTTATTTTTCCGGAGAGAACTGCACGACCCTCCTTTGTGGCAGTAACAAGAGAGCCGTCTGGCAAACCAACGGGGGAAGCAATAATAGAGTTAATGTCGATCAAACAGGAGGCATCACCGGTAACATGACGAGACGCACCCGTATCTATAATCCACGAAACAGTAGACTCACCTGTCATTTTGTCCAACTGTGCATTATTATTGTTGGAGTTTTTATTGTTGAGGGAGGTACTGTTGAGCATATTAATGATTGTCCTTACTTGCTCAGGAGTATAATCAGCAAAAGTGGTAACATTACCACTCTCAGTCACGCCCAAAGCATTACTCTCCCCTACATTGGTAGTAGAAATTGCATTAGCTCTCGCGGGTATACCTCCGCGACTGCGAGCTGCCGTCACGGGCACAACACCACCTGTAGACGACCCAGCCTTTGCACGACGTTGCTTCATCTCATCATACCACTCCGGGTATCCGTGAAGCTTGAAACACGTACTGTTGTCATGTCCATTGCGCTTGCAATGAGTGCAGTTCAGTTAGGATTTGTCGGACCTCTCATAGCGAGCCTTGGGACGTTGCTCGGCCTGTAACGCAAAGATAGATTGCGTGTGAACTTGTTCTTTCGCAGCATTGGACAAAGCAATTCCCCTTGAGCGTTCTTCTTGCTCAAATGCTAGGTAGGCTTCATCTAATGTTGGCAAAGGAGTCCTGGATAAGAGGTTCGTACGTACCGTTGCATAGAGATCATCATCTACCCCAATTAAAAACTGATGCAAGATCTCCTCATCTCTGTCCTCTTGCAATTTCCCAACCATATTACAGGAGCAGTTACCACATTCACAAGAGCGTAAAGGCTTGAATTGCACCAAATCGTCATACAAACCCGTCAAAGTCGTGTAGTATTCTTCAATTGTCATCCCCTTGACTTGCTTGCACGCAACAATCTCACCACGTAGCTGCTGCAGACGAGGACCATTTGCAATACCATATTTCTTGGCTAAGTAATCCCACAATTTCTTAGCATTGTCATGATAGGGAATAGAAGTAGCAATCTTGGGCTCCATGCCCTTCAACATCCATGAGACGAGCATAGAATTAACCGTTACCCAGTCGAGTTGCTTCTTCTTCTCCATAGGTTGTGTGATTGTTCCATCAACAAACACAAATTTTCGGCGCGATTGTAGCGAGAGCTGCATAGCCCTAGCCCATGCCATGTAGTTAATACCACCCCGTAACAATACATGGGTGATAATAAGTCCCGGTTGATCTCCAGAACTTAGGTAATACGGAGACGCGGGATCGATTTTACCGTCGTTGTCCATGAGAATTTGTTAGCAATCAACGCTGGTGAAGCTTCAAACTCTACTGGAAACGGCGTTTGAAAGGAATGAAAGTAATAGACGAGGAAAAACAAAAATTTTGAGATGATAGGGTTTGCTAGGCTGCTAGCTCTGATACCATGATAAGATTGTTAGGTTATCAATTTCCTTGATTTGTATTGCTTCACAATTTGTGTTATATAGTACAACATAGCGACGGGATTGCTAGGTCAAATACAATAAATACAAACTCAATCTACAAGGCCCATTACTCAATATATAGGCCTTAATATAAAGTCTTGACATAGTGATTACGATTGAAGGCCAATATAGGATAGGACTCAAGTTTAAGTCTCCTTTCCCGTTTGTAATTTTATTATTTCGTCACTCATTTGCACAAGAAGTTTGTTTTTTCAACTTTTTGCTTTGCCTAATTCTCATCTATGATTGAGATATAATTTCTTCAAGTACAATTATGTTCATTTTAGATTTGAGCGTTGCATTGCTTTTATTTTTAAAGAAAAACCCAGAATAGCAACATCAATTTTAGCCAATCTTTCTACGACTCCGTTTTATATTGTTCCCAATATGAATATTTACACAAAAATTAAGATAAAGGAGATATAATGTAAAAAGGAGGACGAGTTAAAGAAAAAGACAGATAAAGGTAAGTAAAAGAGATTAGAGTATAAAAAAAGGAGGGTAAATCTAAGAAAAATGTAGGAATAAATTAAGAGAAATTGAAGGAAAATATGTAAAAATTATAGGGTAAGATAGTTTTTAACGGCCTAAAAATAGTGTTAAATAAAATGAATATTATGAGACAAACTTATTAAAAGCAAGTATAAAAAGACATCATGAAACGGAGATTGTATTATGTTGCTCCAATGGCTCCGTAATAGCTTACGAGTAAGTAGCATGTTAAATACTACAGTATGTACAAAAATAAAAATAAAAATAAGAAATGCCCTTTTTTTCATGCTTAAAGTTTCCAATATTGTCCAACCATCTTAATTTTTCCTACAACTACGAAAGTGAGTGAACTCGTGAATTTGATCGATATTTAGTTTTTGGTATGTTCTCTCGGTTTGGAAAACGATATGTTCTCTCGGTTTGGAAAACGTGTTCAAAAGGTCTTGTATCTATAGGGTGTATAATTAATTTGTTGTATACTAAGGTAATTTTTATTCCGTTTTTGGTAACTTAATTTTACCTAGTTTTTGTAATTTTAAATATATATGTTTGTTAACTTTTCTATTATGTAAAAAAAATTGATAAATAAACAAGGTTATCAAAATCGCGATTCTACTTTAAAACGGAAGGGACACTTAGAATCGAATCGTAAAATTGAATCGTAGAATCGTAAAATTGAATCGTAAGATTCTACGAACAAGATAATCAAGATTTTATTCTCAAAATTCATTTAAAATGCTTATATTATAGGTAAAAAACTTAATAATTGAAACATATAGTTGTTTAATAGCTAAATAAGCAATAATTAACAATATTTATCGGTTAATAACTTTCTCAATGTGATTTAAACTTATGAGGTTTTCGCTAGTCAACAAAAAAGTTTAGAATCGTGTAGAATCGTAAATCGAATCGCTGACAATATTTAAATCGTAAAATCGTAAGATTCTACGATTTGAATCGCGATTTTAAAAACCATGTAAACAAACATTTTGAAAAGTTAAATGGTTAATTTTATACATTACTAGTGATTTTGAATAAATATTTTTTATTAAAATGAAAAAATTTATCACTAAAAACTAATACGAAGTAGATACTTTTACCTATGTAAGGGTCATTTTTAAGGATTTTGAGTTAATTTTTACTCTGTTTTACAATATATTATACACCATTTATAAATAAGAAACTGTGAAATCAGTTTTGAGGTCATTTGAAGCCGATGTTTTTCACATACACAGATTAGGGGTGTTCATAAAAAACCGTAACCGCGTACTGTACCGAAAACCGAAAAAACCGACCTAAATGGGCGGTAAACCGAACCGAAAAAATAATATAAACGGTTACGGTAACCGAACCGGCAAAATTAACGGTTAAACGGGTCGGTTACGGTTACAATTTTTGACAAAACGGTTAACCGAATAAACCGAAACTTATTTTTTCAAAAAAATTATTCAATTTGATTTAGTTGAAGGTGACAAAATCACAAAATTATAGGTGAAGTATTTTAGTAAAAAAATGTTTGTTTGTGCACAACTAGCCCAATTAGTGTACTTACTTCTTAGGCTCTTAGCCCATTAGTCCTTTCTTGAAACAATAAGTACGTTACTTCGTAATTTTGTTTGAATTTGATGAAATTGTGTAATTTTAGACGTTGTTTAGACTTATTTTTCTTTGACTTGATCTTCTATTTCAAATTGTTGTTTTTTGTAAAAAACATAATACGATAAATGTGATCCAAAATAAAAATAAATAATTTAATAGCGGTTTATGGTTAACCGGGTAACCGTACCGAAACCGCGGTTAACCGTTTAAACGGTAACCGGTTTAAACGGTAACCGGTTTAAACGGTACGGTTACGGTTCATGAAAATGCCGAACCGAAATTTTCGATTACCGAACCGAATCCAATTTCGGGACGGTTAACCACCCATGAACACCCCTAACACAGATGGCCGATGGTAGTAAAGCTTTGATGCTTGATAAAAAAAATTAAAAAAAAAACCCTGATTTTGGTTGCTTTTTCTAGTTCGTTCGCAAAGAAAAAAAAAAAAATTGTTGTTGCGACATGCGTTCAAGTTTATGGATTAAAGTTTTATACTTTGTAGATATTTAGTTAACTAATTATTGGCCCAATAGCTGTTTAGAAAAATGGTTTAATTAGGCCCTGGTGTTTGAGATTGAAATTTTTTGAACTTACTTGCACTGAACTGAATTTACTGGGCCGAAATATAACTGAACTGAACTTAATAGGACTTGAACTGAACTTAACTTAACTTATTGAAATGACCAAACTTAACTTAATTGAAATAAAAAAATCCTAATAATCCTAATAATTTCAAATGTTTATTAAGCATATTATTATAAATAATAACAATATTAATAAATATAATATAGTTAGGAATAATATTTAAATAATAGAAAAATGTGAAAAATAATTAAAGTAGCATAAAACAAATATAAAAAATGCTAAGTGCTAGATTTGGATAACGGGATATGATCGCATATTTGTCGTCAAGTACTATATACCATTTATCGGGATATATGGAAACACCATCTGGAGGAACTTCATACCACTTTAATCATCGACATTCATCGATGAGATTACCGTTGAAATGACTCTCTTGATAATTTCAAAGTTGAATAAAAGACGTCCTTTCTGGTTTCAACTGATATAATTCATAATTATCTTTGATGTGAATACGCAATTCTTTTCCTAGCAAGAATTTTCAAGTGATTAGTGAGTGTTTAGAATCCATTGATGTGTTTAATTCTATGGCAATTGGTTCTGTATTTTTAATTAGCCTATGATTGAGATTTTAAAAGGGTGCAGGATGTGTTTAATTCTAGGGTAATTAGTTCTGTATTTTTCAATTAGGATAGGAGGTATGCAGATCGCCCCACGTTAAGCCCACTTGTTGCCTTTCACGTCTGGCCTTGCCAAAAAAATTCATAAAGCAAACACGGCCCAAGCTCAATGTGTCTCATGTCGGCCGTACTTTTTTTTTTTGTGCCCGAGTCAGGCCATGTTTTTTTCGTGTCGGGGTCTCGGGCCATCCCGGACCAGTGTCATCTTTAGTCGTGATTGTTTTTTTATAGAAAGAAAGACATTTTTGCAAAGTTAAGGATTAAGGTAATTAGATAAATCATACTACGTAAAATCAATATAGATAAGTAACATAACTAATACTGAATATATGCCCCAATTTGCTTTCCCCTCTTACATTATTCCCTTCTCCTAAGAGATTTTTCTGACCCCCACAATGAAGGGTTTGTATTTATAGCTTTTTGGGAAAAGTACTACGTCAACTTTTACCCTAAAATCAAGGCATATGATTGGCTCATTCATGTCATAAGAACGGGAGATGATACAGTTACACTGGGGGTAATTGGGGCCCAGGTACACTGCCATCTTAGTGGTCCAAATCAGCATGGATTAATTGAGTTTTAGGGGGAAATGCATTTGGTTTTAGGGGGAAAATATTTGGCATCAACCGCCCTTTAGTGTTTTCAAGCGGGAACATTACCTCCCCTTTCCTCCCCAAAACAAATCCCGCCCAAGCAGCAAAATAATTAAAAAAAAAAGAAATAAAAATTCAATCTTTAACTTTAAAAAAAAAAGCTCATTCAACCTTCAACGGTAATATTTTCTGGAAAACGGTTCAGCAAAGAAAATAAAGGCAAAGCTGAAGGGGTTGTATCATCTCCCATTTTATCGAGTTTGCCACAAACAAAAACGCACAGGAAAGTTTTTAGCAAAACGTTTAGAGCTGCTACAACATTATTAAGCTTCGAAATTCAGCTTCGAAATCTCGCTTCGAAATTAATGTAAGTTTTTCGTTAAATTGTTTTTGTCAAATGTAGTTAATTAATTCCTGAAAATAACAATGCTATATGAATGTTTTATTTTTGGGTAGTTAAATTTGTTTGAATTAATGAAAAATTGGAGTTTCATGATATTGATGAATCTTGATTGTTTGGCAGATATTGATGAGTTAATGAAAAATTGTAGTTTCATGTTAATTTGATAAATTTGTTTTTGGTGAGAAAGTAGATCTGCACGACGGAGAAAACAAGGTGTTTTTTTTGTTTATTTCATACATTCTATAATTACGTAGTATTAAGAATGTTATTAAGTTGTATGTTATCCTATATGGTTAAACACTAAACTAAGTGGTTATTCTAAAATCGTTGTATATAATTTGTTTGTTTGTTGTATTTTATAAAACCCTAAACGTTTGGCAGCATTTTATAAAACCCTAAACGTTTTTCGTATTTTGTACAACAGTGATATACGTGGGAGTTCTGTATGGCTTGGGTAGACCTAAACGAAAGTGTCCCTGATCTGAATGAAAATGTTCCTGAAAGCTCACAATATAGATTAATAACTGATGGACAAGAAGTTATCGTTAACCCCCCTAGTGTAGGGATGTGTTTTACAACGGGCCATGAGTTTTTCGAATTTTGTCAGTTGTATGCCTTCAAAGAAGGATTTGAGATGTTTATCAAAAGTAATAAGCTGAAAAAAGAGTACAAAGAAAAGGGAGTATCTAAGTCTGGTGTGGGAAAGTATGAGGCAAAGCCGCATATGATGGAACTTATTAGATTAAAATGCAAGAAGGGAGGGGTGAAAAAAGGTGTTGGGTCTAATGTGACCGGTTGTAAGATGAATATTTACGGTGTAAGTAGAGATGGGCTATTTACTATATTGACTTGTGACTTGCAACACAATCATCCTTTAAATCCTGACTGTAGTAGACTGATGGTTAATTATAGATGTATAGACGGTACTACATTTAAGAGGGCGATGATCAATGACATGGGTGGTGTTAGCATAAGTAAGAACTTTGGTACGCATCTAATTGAAAAGGGAGGTTATGAAAATATTACATTTAATAATAGAGACTTGAGGAACGCAATCAACGTCGAACGTCGTTCATCAAGATTTAGTGCTGCAGATGCCGCAGGACTCGATGCTTACTTTAAGGCACAACGTGATTTGCATCCCGAGTTTTATAGCTCAATACAAGTAGATGATGATGGTGTTTTTACGAATGCATTTTGGTCGGATGCACGTAGTAGGGGTACATGCAAATATTTTGGGGATGTTATTACTTTTGATACTACTTTCGCTTGCAACCGGTACGTGTTTTAATTAAGTTTTTATTGATTTAAATTCTTTGTAATTGTACTTTGGTCCATTTGTTTGAAAAAGTAATATCCAATACATTTATATTGTTTTAGGTATCGGATTCCATTTGCTCCATTCATTGGTGTAAACCATCATGGCAAATCAATTATATTTGCTGCGGCCTTAATTTCCCATGAAAATACTCCCTCATTTGTTTGGGTATTTGAAGAATTCCTGAAGTGTATGGGGAAGGCACCACTAGGCATCTTAACCGACCAAGACAAAGCAATTTGTAGAGCAATTGAGCTAGTCTTCCCGGGCGTCCGTCACAGACTATGTTTGTGGCACATGCTCCAGAATGCTAGTAAGAACCTAGGTAGTCTCAGTGATTGGAAGAAAATAGACACCCTGATCAGAACTGCAATACATGATCTGATTGATCCAGATGAGTTCGATGAAGCTTGGTGTCATGTGATGGATGAGTACGGTTTAAGGGGTCCTGGGTGGATGAAGGACGCGTATGATAACAGGCGTCAGTGGGCTCCGGCATATAATAGAGGAAAGTTTTGGGCAGGTATGTCTTCTACACAAAGGAGTGAGGGTATGAATAGATTTTTTAAAACTCACGTGAACTTAGATTGTGGTTTAGTTTTGTTCATTCATAATTATGAATATTGTATGAGGATAAAAGCTGAGGAAGAGAAACAGGATAATTTTGATAACATTGATAAGCCTGCTAAGATTGATGTTGATAAGAGTGTTTTAGTTGAGTATGTATTGGTTAAGACGTACACTAGTGAGAAGTTTGCTGAGGTTGTTAAAGAGCGTAGAGGATTGACACACACAAATGTCACGAAAACCTCATGTCATGGATCAGTGGTGTTGTATAGAGCTGATGAAAAACTAACCTCACCGTTTTGGCGGAAAAGGTTTAAAAGTTATGATGTTAGGGTGGATAAGGAAAATGGTGATTTACATTGCTCTTGTAACTTGTTTGAATTTACGGGAATACTTTGTAGACATATAATGCGTGCAATGGATGTAGAGGATTTTCAATTTGTTCCAGAAAAGTACATACTACAACGGTGGATGAAGTGTGTTAGGTCGTACGAGAGCATTCGAGTATCTTACTTCGACCCTCTTGAATCTATCAGATTGGGCAAAGCCAAAGAGCTTTCACAACGGCATAATTACTTGTCTGAATTAGCTATGCGTAATGATGATGCACTTCGGTTGTACAAGGAGGCTATGGATGTTGTGCGGCTAAAAATGGAGGATGTAGTCGGAATACGAAAGACTGGGGAAAAAGGGGACGACCTTATATGTTGGTGGGACCCAGATGCGAGAAATGTATTTGGTCGTCGAAGGCTACGTCCACGAGAATTTGGTGAGAGAGCCAGATTAAGGGATGTAGAACCGGTCGTGGACGAGAACAGGATCAAAACACCGGTTGACAAACGGCATACTGGTAGGGCAAAGACAAAAAGGAATGCTCCTTTTGGTGGAAAGGCCGGTGGGAATTCTAAGAACAAAAAAGTGGTTACTGAAGAGGAAGTTATTGCTAATGAGGTAAAATTTATATTTTATTTGTTTGGTGATTCGTATCGTATATGCAAGTTTTCATTAGGAAATATAACTTTACTTTTCTACTTAAATGTTGTTTGTGCAATGTAGGAACTTATTTGCAACGCATTTGGAAATCTTCCAAGTTACCGTGCTAGGCAACAACACGCGAATCACGTTGGGGGTACATATGCGGAGAACGTCCCACAAAGTTCTAATGTACATCCTTCTCAAAGTTCTCAAGCACACCCGTCCCAATTACATTTGTCTCAGGATTGTTCACAGTCATTTGAATTTGATATTAACGATTGGCGCACCAGATTGTGAATGTTTTGTGTAAATGTAATTTAATTTGATTTCTTCAAAGATATATTTTCGTTTAAACGGTATTTTAAGAATTGAATTTTTTAATCCAATCCTCCCTTTTTGCTATGTACTTTACGTTATGTCTATATATGTAATTGATGTAACCTCAATTACTTTATCAGTGTAAAAAAAAAAAATACAAAATGAGTTTTATTAGGCGTCGAACCCACAACCAACGGGTAGACAATATGCTCAATGAGGAGGAAAGAGTAACCATTGTGACAGTGAGGCTAAGCCAGTGATATTTGTGGGCAACAATACTATTTATTGTATAATTTATATTAATTAATAATGTACATACAACGAATCTATTACACTGGGAAACAATTATAAAAACAACGACTTCATTATACTAGTCTTACCAAATGTAAACATGATGTGTTTGGTCATTGTAGTCAAAAAATGCATTCCCATGTCATGCAAAAGTCAGCCCCTTATTTTTTGTAATATATGAATATTATTTATTGGAAACAACATGATCCATCAATGACATGTTAGAACTAGGTGAATATAAGGGTGTGTTCAATCCCTCCATTTCAAAGAAAAAGTAATTATAAGAGATTACTACATCACAAAGAATGGCTACTAGTGTAAACAAAATCACAACGAGATGCAGTGAAATCGATTCGATGTTGAGTGGGGGAATAACAATCGGTGAAGTGACTGAGGTGTGTGGCGAAAATGCATCAGGTAAGACTCAATTTTGCCTTCAAATTAGTCTCTCTTGTCAATTGCCGCCTTCAAGGGGTGGTATTTGTTCCTCGGCTATATATATCCATTCACTTGGTCCCTTTCCCATACGTCGTTTAAGTAGATTAGTTCCATATGTTTTAGGGGACCTTGAAACATTAAATGGAAATCCTTTGGATTACATAACTACAAAGCAAGTTGACACTCCTCATGAAATACCGGATGTGCTAGAATGGACTGTAAAACTTATTAAAATGTCTCAAAATTCATCAATGCCAATCCGCGTTGTTGTTATTGATTCAATAGGTAGTATGTTCACTGGTCATTTTGAAAACAATGTTGTTGGCTCAACCGAAAGAAAGGATCTTATACAAGCTATTGGTTATGGGTTACGTACAATTGCCGCATCCAATCATGTTGCCGTTGTTGTGGCTAACAATGTGATTGACGTATTTCCATCTGATCACGATACAACGCAAAATTTCATTATATCGTCCGGGAGAAAGGTCCGTCCGGCTTTGGGCGCCTCATGGACACGCAATGTACGCACTCGTCTAATGTTGTCCAAAAGATTTAATTCGTTTACCCAACAAATTGACAGATTTATAAACATTGCATTTTCACCATCATTAGAGGTAGATGCATGTATGTTCAACATCACTGAAGAGGGGATTGTCGGTGTTTGTAGTTAAAAGATACTAAGAAATTGTGCCAATAAGACCAATGAACATTAGAAAATGTTTAACATGTTTAAAAGACGCAGTTATGCTGCGAGTAATACGCTACTAAATTTTTTGTTAATGAAATCCTACCATACAACCAAATCAATAACCATCATTGTCCGTCAGTCAATTTCCTTATTAGCTCGTCCACTTTGATTTCATTGTGTGGGTTTGTAACTAGCCGTCCGAGCATGTAATTCCGGACGTCCCTCACCTCCTCTACGTAGCCCTAGTCATAATTAATGAACACACGGTTAGTGTAGTGATTAATAAAAAAAAATTAAAACAACTTATTTCCACATGTAAATTAAATAGTCTTACCTCCAACCACTCTGCCACGTTCTCAACGGATGACAAGAGGTAGATCATACACAGTACACCCCCGTCCTGGCGACATTTCTCTTTTGGTCCATTTGACCATAGATCAAAAGAGGCAGTATTTAAGGTCAATTCATCATTTTTTAATCCCAAGTGCGATTGAAAACCCAAAAACATACGTTCCTGTTACAATTGGGTTTTATCGAATTAATACGAGATTAAGGCGGAAGTATGTTTCCCGAAAATAGCAGTACGTACCAGTTTGTATACGAATTTATCCCTAGCATTTAAACCCATAACCTTTTGCCTTGGTGCAAAAATAGTCATTTTCAACATATTTGAGTTAAGATCCTCCTTATGCGCAACACGGTCCACTTTAACAACCACCCACCGTCCTCGGCGTTTAATCGGGACATAAAGCTGATTGCACAACATAGAGTTAATAGCCGTAAACCACCATTTCTGTGCGAAAATAAGACTACTTACCTTTTGTATTGCACCCAAATCAATCTGGTAGTAGTTGATGTCCTCAAGTAGTTGCTTTGATTTCATTAACAAAGCTTCTGTGTAGTTCTCACTTGATTCTTCAAGGTCTAACAATTCACCCTACGTTTTAAACATCCATAGCATTACTTCGTATATAAGGTTAATGGGTGTCTACTACTATGTATTTGCATAATAAGCTTACCATGAGATCTGGCATAAGCACGTAAGACCTTATGCCAACTCCGGAGGTCGTATCAGCATTCAAACACGCGCACCATGCAGACATCACCTAACCAATAAGACAATGTTAGTATGAGAAAACTAATCCAGAGACCTATTAACTAATTACAAAATGCAACCCCCATACATTATCATGTACTTCGCCTTTGGACTTAAAGGACGTTTGAAGCATGATCCGATCAATCGTGATATCACCAGCTTTAAACACCATTTGGTTTGGAAACTTGTTCACGGTCAAAATCATAGTTGAAATCTTTAACGTTCTTGGTTCAATGACAGTTTTATGCTGTAAAGCATCTGGCATGGAAAGTCCATCATCGCTGCCAGTTGTGTAACCATCAACAACTCCAACACTGTCAATGTCATCACCCGTGTTGTTTTGAGGTTCCTCAACACCATCATCCTCATTCAGGTTTCTGTTTTCAGGCCCCGTAGCGTATTCCTCGTCCTGATGAGGACCATCAAGGTCATCAATGTTTTTATTGGCAGCTCTATAACTTCGTCCACGCCTTGTATCATAAGCATTTTGTTGTACGGAGCCTTCAAGTGTGGCCTGTGTAGTTTAGTGATAATTATCACGGTGAAGTAGGTTGTAACAAAAACCAGTTACAACAAACAATAATATAATAAAGACTCGTACCTTCCTCTTCCTCTTGCCCCGGCATCTATAATCCACGTTCCTTGATCGACTATCCGCTTTGGTTGACGCTTTAGAGGGTAACATTGGTGTACCAGTCCTCTTACTAAGAAGTGTTCGTTCAGCAAGGGCATCCCATGGGGTCCGCTCTAACGGCTTGCCAATGGGGTATGGTTTCCCATACTCAACATTCAGTACAACCTAAATAGGCGTATAAATGATCACTACTGAATAACATATATTGTTCAATACAACAAAAAAGTTAGATATTGGTTTTTACCTCTGCATGGCCATATTCGCCATCCGGTCCCAAATCTTGTGCAATAGCGTTTGTGACATCATCTTGTAGCCATGCCCCTAATCTAGGTGTATCAGTTTTCCAAGCCAACGGAGTAACACCATACTTTAACCTGTCCAGGTAAGCAATCTGCCAAAAGATGGAGTAGTTATCATTCGCGGGGAGGAATAACTAATTACAAAAAAAAAAAAAAACACGGACGATGCGCACAACGTCTATCCTCACTAACCATTAAAATAATCGAAGATGGTCTTCCCTTCTCCTTCTCATGACCTGCAATCCAGTCGTAAAGAAACCCACACCAATTCCAGTCTCGGGGTGTTGTAAAGTATGTTGATTTCAGTAGTGCCAATAATTTGATGGATATGAAGTTGTATTTGGTCATGCAAAACAAGCAACCAAATGACAGTAGTATGAAATCGCGAAGAAAAACCATCTCATCCTGAACCTCCCATAAACACTTGTTATACAACCAGACATAGTCTATTCCTCCATCCTTTTCCCTGACGTACTCCTTAAACAATTTTCCAAGTTCCTTATCGGTCTTATTTAAAAAGGGGATTCTATAAACCCCTACAGGAATTCCAGTGATCCAAGAAACCATTCTCTCATCAATCACTATCTCATAATCATCGCGTATGCGAAGCACTCGTCTTTTCCAATCCCACCTACTCTCTAACCAGGTAATGAAATATCTATCTACCTTACTTATTTTTAGGTTCAAAATAGACCCAAAACCAGCAGCTATGACCCAATCCTTCCTTATAGGACACAACTCGGTTAGGATGTCACAAACAAGGCCAGGGTACGTCCGTAGGGCAGTGTGCTGAAATATTTCAAAAATTACAACACAATGTCAATCAAAATAGTTTAAATGAGTTAGGATAATGTCAATCAAAAAATTACACAAAGTACAGATAATGTTGTACGACCAATACCTTAGTTCGTGGCCCCTGTTCCTTTGGTGGTCTACCTGGTCCGCCCTTTACCCATTTACCACCCGTTTTTTTTTTTTGAACTGTTGCTGTTTTAACCGTTCGTGGACGACCATGCTTGTTTTGAACCTTACCCTCTTCAACCGGCAGATCATTGTTTACTCCAGAAGCAGCATTACCCTCATTGGGTAATATTGGATCGCTTTCAATTGTATTATTAGTTTGTTGACCCTCGATATCCTACAACAAAAAGTTTGGTTAAAGATAATCATCTTTGTACCCACAAACAATGGCAACGAATATATGAAAAGTTGCCTACCCCTCTGTTCGTGCCCGTGGGAGCCTCATAAGGTATGTCACATTGGTTGTCAGGATTGGAATAGTTAATGTCGTTCCATATGTTGTCCTACAAAACATAAAATGTGTTGTCAAGCGGTGTTGTGATTATTTCTTAATAAGTGATTTAAATATTTCGTATGGATAAATCAAACCAAATCAATATAGGGATGCAGTCATTACCTGTGAGAAATCTTCGAAAGTTAAATTATCATCAAAATTGAAATTTAATGGTTGACTATTGTTCACCGCAAATGCGGGGTTTTCAAATTCACCGCGAACATCAGTGACACTATTAATTGTGTTTGACTCCTATAACAGAAAAAACAAGAGATTTTTTTTTGGTAAAGAAGGTATAACTATACAACGAAAAACAAAAGTTAACCAATAAATAATTTTTAGTCACCAGTTCAACACAATCTTACCCCCAACAAGGGCTGCATACAAATTGGTTCATTGCTAGTGAAATCATCACCGGACTTGTTAATTCCACTACTTTTCTGGGTGTTCTTATCAATGAAATTAGAATCCTACAAATTAAAATCAATCCACATAGTGAATAAAAAAATTCAAAAAAGATAAACATGTAATTCATACTCAAGGCTCACTGGTTTTACAAACAATACCTCAGTTTCATTGCCCACGAACTGTCCAATTGGATCGACAGTTTCTTGTTCGAGCTAACAAAGGTTTTTATAGGAACACTAATTAGAGAAGCGCTACTAACAATAATTAGTTACGATAAATCTAAAATTACAAGTTAAGTGATACTGTACCTCTGAGAGTTGAGAAGGTTGGGTGGATTGGGACTTGTGCGGCTGGCCGGAGTTAGAGTCATCGTCGTCGGAGTCATCCCTGTAGCACGCCGCTAGTTTAAGAATGCAATCGTAGTGCGTATGCGCCGGATCTGCCTCCCTGGGGGTTTTATTACACACAATTCAAACATTAACAACGGAGCAACACAAACAAATCAATAAATTCCGGGTTTTTAATGTGGAATAGCTACATGCAACACTCAAACATAGCTTCTCGGATTCACTTTTTGGCGAATTTAATACTTCGGTTACACAATTATGTAATGGTTGAAACAAATTAAGAACTTACATTTCAATTGGCTCAAAGAAACTCTTGACGAATTTTCCTATGTTTCCGGCGAACGAATATCGGATGTTCACCTTGTTGGGGTGGGTTTTGGAGTGTGAACAGAGATGAGAAGATTGAGTGCTTCTTTTTTTTTTTGGCAGATTTTCAAAACGGAGACACTTTTTGCAATGAATGGCACGCGTTTGATTCTTCCTATACACAAAAGAAAAGCAAAATGTAGTTTTGTTGACATTAATTACACTATTATCTTTCCCTTTTTTTATTTAACTTTAATTCAAATTTATTTAATTTTTTTCGGTCTTAATGTTTTTATTGTATTATAAATACACATAGCTAAGGACACCGTTAACTTTAAATTGTATGTATACGTTTAATTTCACTTGCCAAGACATATTTTAGGTGAGTATTAGGCCCGATTATAAATTATGTGTAAATTTCTAACTAAAAGTCCATTATCGTTCACTAAGGGTTAAATAGGTAAAACAATAAACACTTCACTCACTTAAATCGAATCACTAGACGGTTTGTTTCAATACGGGGTGATTAGGTTTAGTTGGCCATTTGGTCCGATCAAAGTAGAACCAATTGTATCGACGGATTAGGAACAAACAAGAGTTACAAGTGTTAATCTGGTCTTGAATACTCGAATCAAATCTCATTAAATGGTGTCGTTCCACACAGGGTGATTAGGTTTAGGTGAACATTCGTTCCGATCAAAGGTCAACCAATTGAACAAAACAATAAACACTTCACTCACTTAAATCGAATCACTAGACGGTTTGTTTCAATACGGGGTGATTAGGTTTAGTTGGCCATTTGGTCCGATCAAAGTAGAACCAATTGTATCGACGGATTAGGAACAAACAAGAGTTACAAGTGTTAATCTGGTCTTGAATACTCGAATCAAATCTCATTAAATGGTGTCGTTCCACACAAGGTGATTAGGTTTAGGTGAACATTCGTTCCGATCAAAGGTCAACCAATTGAACAAAACAATAAACACTTCACTCACTTAAATCGAATCACTAGACGGTTTGTTTCAATACGGGGTGATTAGGTTTAGTTGGCCATTTGGTCCGATCAAAGTAGAACCAATTGTATCGACGGATTAGGAACAAACAAGAGTTACAAGTGTTAATCTGGTCTTGAATACTCGAATCAAATCTCATTAAATGGTGTCGTTCCACACAAGGTGATTAGGTTTAGGTGAACATTCGTTCCGATCAAAGGTCAACCAATTGAACAAAACAATAAACACTTCACTCACTTAAATCGAATCACTAGACGGTTTGTTTCAATACGGGGTGATTAGGTTTAGTTGGCCATTTGGTCCGATCAAAGTAGAACCAATTGTATCGACGGATTAGGAACAAACAAGAGTTACAAGTGTTAATCTGGTCTTGAATACTCGAATCAAATCTCATTAAATGGTGTCGTTCCACACAGGGTGATTAGGTTTAGGTGAACATTCGTTCCGATCAAAGGTCAACCAATTGAACAAAACAATAAACACTTCACTCACTTAAATCGAATCACTAGACGGTTTGTTTCAATACGGGGTGATTAGGTTTAGTTGGCCATTTGGTCCGATCAAAGTAGAACCAATTGTATCGACGGATTAGGAACAAACAAGAGTTACAAGTGTTAATCTGGTCTTGAATACTCGAATCAAATCTCATTCTGATCTTGGTTACCAAGGTTGTCTAGGTTAATTTGACTCTTGAACCCAATCAAATCATGTTAAAGTGACGAAGACTTTAGACATTCATTTCACTTTAGTTAAATACAAAATAAAGATCTGATGTTATACAAATTAAATCTTTAACCCATTATAGTCATACATAATATTATACAACTTAAATCTTTAACCCATTAAACTTCACTTCTGCAAAGTATCGAAGCTAGTGCTATATAGCACATTTTACAATGCAACCACTTTTCAGCTTTTGGGACTACCAATGCAAATGTCTGGCGGGAAAACTACGCTATTCAATATATAACGAAACTACTTTACATACAACCATGTTTGTCTACGATTATCTACGTAATTAACAACAAAACTATTAATTTGGTCTGAAAAATTCATAACGACGTGATAAACAACACACTAAATTACGCCTAATTAGTTCTACTTTTCCCGCCAGAAAACACATGTGCTCCAAATCCATATATGGTGCATTGGTGCATATATATACATAAGACATACAAAATGAAATAGCAATTCAACAACTACAAACAAACCACGAATACAATTTGTTGAACATTTAAGTACATCAAGAACTATTGTGGGAATGGCACCGGTGAATCGAAGAGGTAAGCTAACTCATGGCGTCACAAGTTCGTCAAGAATGAAGGAAATATCAAAAATTCGAGTATGTGGAAAAGGTAAGCTAACTCCTACTAAAACGGCGTTTTAATATTATTAGCGAGTTACACTTAAAATAGCCTAATATAACATGGATTTCGGACATGTTTGTTGTAGATGTACCATCTACACCCCGTTGGTGTAAGTACTTGGCGGTGGAACTTCAACAGGAGCAATTCAAAATTGATTGGAGGAGATTTATGCGGTTCATTATCAAGCGTTTAGGACCTTCTGAAACTTCCAAGATAGTAAGCGATCTACGATGCGCTCCTAATGTAAGTGAAGTATTTATGGAAGAACGTGACTATTACTTAGTTGAGAATTGGTCTTTTGAAAAAATTAAACCAAACCAGAAGGGAGATCGACTAATTGCGGTAGCAAAAGCGGATGATCGACTACTAAAGCGAGAACCTTTAGAAGAGGACGAATTTTTGCTCAAGGAAGGGAAACAGAAAAAGATAGTGTTCGTTGATTTAACACAAGAAGACTAGGGAATTTTGTTGTAGAAGTGGTTACATGCAACGTTTATCGTATGCACTTTCTTAAATATTACGTTGTACGGCTTGAAAAAGTTTTTATATTAAAATCAATGACGTCTTTGTTTTATTCGTATTGAAATATAATTTTTTTTTATATTCGTCGTATTGCTTTTGCTTTTGCTTTTGCATATACTATTTCGACATTTACGGGAATTGTGGGGAATACTTTGTAAATATCACCAGCAACCACACTTAGTTTACCGGAAACCAAAATCTCCTTTCTTCAAATTAATCTACACAACCAGATCTGAGTTCAATTTTTTTGGCAGATAATGAATAATCAAAGAGGACTGTCGCTATTAAGGTATGTTAATCGATTACCTTTATCTGGGTTTGTTTTTGTTTTTTAATTTGTTGAATAATTTGTAATTGAATCGTTTTATCGCAGAGAACCAATAACACAGACCGCCAAAATATGGCTTGTAGTTTGGCGTGAGGGGAAAATTGTTTTCCATCCACGCCGCCAATATAAAAAAGGGTCGTCAAAATTGTATATGATAGCAACGACCATATTAAACTTCAACTATCTGCATAATATAATTAGATCTATGGGATACTATGACTACAAGATCTGGTATGTCGCCGACATTAAAAAATTTCACAGCGAAGGGAGGTTACTTTCAAATTCAGAAGACTTTCAGGCAATGGTGGATTTGGGTCTGAAGAAAAGATTGGTTAACATCATTATCCAACACACTAACTATGCGGCAACTCATCCAACTGGGAAAAAAAAGAAAAATGTTACAAATCTAAGTCCAATTAAAAAGGTATGTTTATGCCGATTAAGGTATTTAGATTTTTAAAGTTTGTCTTATTATAGTAACTTAAATTCATTTTTGTTGTATAGCCGAATATCAATGCACAACAGCATACGGAGGCTAATGAAGGGGAACATAACGACTATGGTCAATGTTCGACAACGGTTAGTGACATTTTATGAGTTACATATGTAATATTATTTAAATATGATCGAAGTTTTTAGAAATAGGGATTGTATAATTAGAAATGTATGGATTTTTTTTTAATTAAAATGTTTATAGTTTTAAATAAATCACTAAATTCATGTACTGTATTGTTTTTTTTTTTGGTCAGATTCCTGGAATGGGTTGTGGTATAAGTCAATTTGCACAAATGCTTGCAAAATTAACAGAACCACAAAAAAAATGGGTGGTGGAAATGGGTTTCGAGGAACTATTGTATATAAGGGTCAATCATATTGACGCAACATTTGGTTATTGGATCATGTCTAGGTTTGACCCGGACAACTTAGAGCTGAAGATACGGGACAATTACTACGTTAAAATAGACGAGGAAACAATTAGTTGGGTTTTAGGTTTAAATTCGGGGAAGCACCTTTTGCTACCAAATAATTCTTCAAAACTTGTAGATATTCACACAAAGAGGCAGTATAAACAAAACACATCTTATGGTGCGGTTACAGAATCTGAGGTTTATTCAAAAATAATCGACTGTCATATAGACAAGATTAGTTTCAAAAAACATTTCTTACTATATGCTTTAGGAACTCTCCTTTGTCCTACACAAAAATGTGGTTGGATAAGCCCGATACATATCACCGTCTTAGACAAAGCTTCAGAGGCAACAAAGTATAATTGGGCAGCATATGTGTTGGATTGGCTTGTCAAATACGGGGAAAAATTCAAAAATTCAATTCAGGGCTATGGTGGATGCACACTTCTACTGCTTGTAAGTTATAACAACATTAATAACAAACACTCGTTTGTTTATGAAAACCATAGGTATACATGTACCTAACAACAATTATTTCCCTTAAAAATAACAGATCATATATATCGATAGGCTAGCATCGTCCAGAGCTGATCTGAACATGGCACCCGACGCCTGCCGCGTACGAGTATGGGACCAACAGGACATTGACAGGACATTAAAAGCAGATCAAGGACCAAATGGTGATTACGGATTTGGACCCGTCATTGAAGAATTTGTGTATGGGAATATTTAATAATTGTCGTCGACTTTGTTTGCAAACAATTTTCAAGTATGTGTCCAAATAACTTTCCTATAGTTTTATTAATTTGTTGTATTCATTTTAGTTATCCTATCTCCCACGATTAGATTTTTTAATTTTTTATTATTTAACTAGGTTAGGTTTTCGTTGTATTGTTATTAGATTATTATTTTTTTATTCAAGTTAAATTGCAACGGTAACAATCTGGACTTCTATATAATGACCGTTTCTGTGGGATATCTACTTACATTACGTGCCCAAAAAAAAAAAAAAACAAAAATTAACATTTAGTAAGAATATATATGGCTATTGAGCAAGGAACACCCAATTCGGCAAATTCTTCGCGAGGCAGTTCTTGTAAGGCACAGCAAGTTCAATGTTACCATGGTTACAAGGCCAAGCTACAAACATGCAAACACACAAAAAACAAGGGCCAACAATTTTACTCTTGCCCGGTATGGAAGGTAATATAATCGATTCATTAGGTAGATTTAAATCACTTTTTCCCAACATTTTGGTTTTCAGAATGATGATCGGTTTTTTTACAGGATGATACTTGTGGTTTTTTCTTTTGGGAAAGTGAGGTAAACGGTAACATTCTAGATGAGCTACAAGATGAGAATTGTAATCTCAAGCAAGAAACTGTGCGCTTGAAATTCCAAGTTGAAAAGATATTTCTAGAAAATAAAATGCTGTTGGAAAAAGTTGCATATTTGGAGGCAAGGAATGAGGATATCATGCTACGCTTTTATGAATCAAAATCAAATGAAAAACTAAGTTTTAGAATGTGCGTTATTTTGACATTCTTTGTATTATTTTTTTCTCTAAATACTTGGAGAGTGTAACAGTAGATAATAAAGTAGGGGTTTCTTTGGACGCAATATATTTCTTTATTATTTTTTTGGTTACAGGTTTTTATTCTAGTTTTATTGTTAATTACCGAATAATGGAATGTATTGATTTAAATTATAAATTCGGTTCAAAAAAATAAAATAATAAAATACAAAATAAATGAGTTCATTTTTATAAGACATACAAATGTATAACATAATAGGGGAGGTATCATCATACATTATATAAAAACGTACAACACAATGATGGGGAGTCAAAATTGATCTACAACGTAAAATTAATTACTCATTAACGTTTAGAACTACAAGGAGTGCTTAACTAGAAATTTGCATGACAATTGCCAATGGCTTTGCCTCACTGTCACAATGGTTACTAGCATTATCAATAGCTCTTTCATTCATCCACGCTGAGGTACAGGGTTCGAGCCTTGAGAACCTCTATTTTTCAATTTTTTTTTGGGCACCTTTTAAAACTGAATATTTACATTACGAAGGGTTTTACACTGCTCGAGTTGCCCTAATACACGAGCCATGCAGTGATAATTTAAGCCTCACAGCAAATGTAACTTAGTCCTATTAATCTTCTCAGCTAACAAAATATAAATAGGATACTGTGCTACCTTTTAATTTGGATATGTTTTTATGTTTTATAATATTTTTAAATAATATTTAATTTATTCATATGATCATTTAAATTCGATATTGGTAATTTAAGGCGTGTTTGTTAAACGCTCGTTTATTAAGGCACGTTTGGTAATACCTCGGCTAGGCTCGAGCTTGAACTTAAACAAGCTACTCGTGACCTAAGCTAAAACAACGGAAAAATGAAAGCTCATTTAAGCTCCGCTCGAGCTCGAGATCGGAAATTTCTCATCAAGCCTAATCCTAGGTCGAACACCGAAATACTCGGTTGAGCTCGGCTCGTTGACATAACATGCAAAAAGATCTGATAACTAAAATTGTTAATTTATGGTTATATATTATAAATTATATACTTATTTAAATCAATAAATTTTTCATTACCACTCTTTAAAATATGAGTTTTTTACGATAATTTACATTGTTATATCTATCTAATATTGTTAATGTCGTTATAAAACTAACATGCGAAATAAAACAATATATATACCAACTTATCTGATTTTTTCTTTTACTAGTAAATAAACCAAATGAATTTTACACAATTGTGAAAAAATTTACCAAAATTGTTTACGAATTTTTTCAGAAAATACATAAAAATGAACCCACTTTTATTGCATTATTGCGCTGGCTTCCTCTAATTTATTACATGCACCACGCGTCTCACTTATATCAATAAAGCTGATTTACTTTTTCGTTTTTCAACGAAAGTAAATTTGTTCAAAATCATATACAACAAAACTGTAAATAGCAACAATTAATTGTTCACAGCTGGGGAATGCTCTAACATCTCAATACAACTTAACTCATTTGGCAGTGTGAAAATAAAATCCGGAAGTTCAAAAGTTTCTCGTATTACAATAACAATTCAAGCCTCACATTATAGTTTACATTGCCCTAAAACACTTACTTGGAAACACATTATAAATAGGATCTTCAAGTTCACTTGAAAAATCCTACTTCACCTTTCTTCCACCCAACACTCTCCAAAACCCTCAAGTTTCCACCAAAAACCACTCAACAATGGAGGAGATCAAGGTAATTAAACATTTTCTTTTTTTTAGTTACTCAAATGGGAGGTTGTAAGATCATGATTTCGATTTTTTTTAGTAATAGTCATTTTTTGGTAATTTTGGCAAGTTTTTTTCGTAACAAATTTACCACTAAACTTAGGGTTATTTTTGTTAATTTTACTTCAATTCTATTTAGGGTCAATTAGGCTTAATGAGTGTTAATTTTAGTTAAATTATATTGTTAATTTTGACTTGAAAATAATATTTTGTACAAAATTTAAGGTGAAAATATTAGTTACTTTCTATTCTTATTTTTGGTTTTGGTACATAATTTAGGTGAGAAGTTTTAATTATGTTTGTTAGTGTTATTATTCCGAAATTTTGAAAATTATGTTTTGGTCTTTATTTTGATTTTAATTTAGGTTGCGTAATGTTAGTTTTAGTTAAACAACAATTCCTAACTAAAATGTTCAATGTTGTAGGCGCATGATGTGTTTTATAACGAACTCATTTTAGCTCTTCATATTTTCCCGAATTTTTCGGCCCGTCAAGGGAAAATAATTCGAGCTGTTTGCAAGGAATGGAAACGTATTTGGGACGACGACGATTACGGGGAGTCGTTGCGTAGGTTGTTCGCTGAGGAATAGGTTTTCGGCAATAGACTAATATGTAACATTTTGTTTATCGTTACTTATTAGTGTCTAATTTAAGTAGTAAAAACGGTACTTAATACTGTTTCGGAGGGGTTTAGGACTTTGGTATGACACTTTTGAATTTGTGTACGGTACTATGATGTAACATTTGTGTACGCAATTAGGATATAACAACGTACGACTGTGGACTAAAGGATATATATTATAAGTTGTTATTTTGATGTACTATTTGTTTAACAAGAAATTTTAATTATTGAATATTCTTATAACTTGCAATTATAGTTTATTAATGAAATGATTGATTTAAATTATAACTTCGGTTCAAAAAAATAAAATAATAAAATACAAAATAAATTTGGGCATCATTTTTATAAGACATACAAATGTATAACATAATAGGGGAGGTATCATCATACATTATATAAAAACGTACAACACAATGATGGGGAGTCAATATTGATATACAACGTAAAATTAATTACTCATTAACGTTTAGAACTACAAGGAGTGCTTAACTAGAAATTTGCATGACAATTGCCAATGGCTTTGCCTCACTGTCACAATGGTTACTAGCATTATCAATAACTCTTTCATTCATCCACGCTGCGGTACGGGGTTCGAGCCTTGACAACCACTATTTTTCAATTTTTTTTTTGGGCGCTTTTTAAAACAGAATATTTACTTTGGAAACTCCGCAGTCATCTTCTCCGATTGGATCTTATCAAATCTGAAATGCAGAATTTTTTTTTCACAAATTAAACATTAATCAATTCGACAATATTGATTTCGTGCCCATAACAGCTCTTAATTCGAACAAAATAATCCAAAAACACGACGGAAATTGCAATCTACAGCGATATTAACATGGTGACCTTAATTAAAATGGTGTATCGCCTTTCATCACCTACCATTGACAGAGATGAGATGAAATGGAAAAAAAAAAATTCCTTCTAACTTTGGTATCATCGACAGAAAATAAAGGAAAAAAAAATTCTCAGCCATTTGAATTTCAAATTCAAAGTGAAGCTGAAATTTCAAATTGAAATTGGGGGATGCTGAGGTGGATTGAACCAATATATGGCCAGGGTACACAGGGACCACTTACCCTCTGTGTATCCATAGCCTTTGCGCATAAGAACAAGTGTCCTTATATCTTTGTGGTCCTTTGCTAGATCAGGCTCTTCTTGTGGGTCTTGGGCCTACAAGAGAGTTTGTACTCATGCAAATAAGGGAAATATTCTGATTGCTTTCCATAGTGACACATGTCAAATAGCTACAGGTTACTTTGCTATGTCATAGGTTAACAAGAAATAGGACATGTGTCCATTAATCTTGACACGTGTAACTCGATTGTTGGTCCGTGGTGGACATACCTTTTTGTCCACATCATAACTCACTAAACTCGCTTATCAACTTTTCACGTACCAAAACAAATACACAACACTCAATAGTCGAATGGGACTACACTTGACATTTACAGTACTACCTCCGTTTCATAAAATTTTTTACAGTTACTATTTGCACAAATATAAAGACAAAAATGAAAAAGTTGGTTGAATATAATAAAATATGGGTAAAGTAAGAGAAATATGTAAAAATCTAGATGAGTGTAAAAAAACAATTAATAATTAATAATTAATAATTAATACTTAACAATTAATAATTAATAATTAATACTTAACAATTAATAATTAATAATTAATACTTAACAATTAATAATTAATAATTAATAATTAACAATTAACAATTAACAATTAATGATCAATAATCAATAATCAATAATCAATATTCAATAATCAATAATCAATAATTAATAATTAATAATTAATAATTAATAATTAATAATTAATAATTAATAATTAATAATTAATAATTAATAATTAATAATTAATAATTAATAATTAATAATTAATAATTAATAATTAATAATTAATAATTAATAATTAATAATTAATAATTAATAATTAATAATTAATAATTAATAATTAATAATTAGTAATTAATAATTAATTAATATTATTATATTATTATTATTAAGTTGAATTGAATTAAACTGAACTGAACTTAACTGAACTGAACTAATTGCTCCTGAACTCAACTGAACTGAACTAAACTGAATGCTCCTGAACTGAACTGAACTGAACTGCGAAATAAGTCATGAAACTGAAATTAAGCCAAAAAGAACAGGGCCTAAACAGAAATGATAGGCGAAGTACTTAAATATAATGTTAGTATGTAAAGGTTTGAACTAATACATAGTGGAGTGGGGTGTTTAACGGTCTAGAGAATGTCCAAAGTAGAGATGTCAAAACAGGTCACTGAATCGGGTTCGGGTCAGGTCATCTCAAGTCTCGGGTCATGATCAGGTCGGGTCGTGTCGGGTTACTTTACGACTCGAGTGCATGTCGGGTTGGTTTTCGGCCGGGTCATGTCAGGTTTGTTTCCCATTTCGGTTACAAGTCGGGTTCAAGTCGAGTCATGTTCGGGTCGTGTTCAATTTCGGTTTGGGGTCTTATATAGTCGGGTTTGTAGCCGTTAATCTCGGGTTTGGGGTCAAGTTCGGATCGGATAATTTTTGGGTCGGTTTCACTCTCGGACATGGGTTAAGATCGAGTCAATACCTAATATGGTCATCTCATAATATTCAAGCGTAAATATTTACTCCACAAGTCGAGTCACTAATAGGTTATGTGTAAAATTCCGGTTAAGGTCATTGTCGGGTCGGGTATCGAATCGGGTTCAGGTCATTGTTAGGTCAGGTTAGTTTGGTTATCGGTCATCTTTCGATCGGGTGTCGGGTTCGAGTCAAACAACATCGGGTTAAAATCGTTATCGGTTTTTTCGGATCAGGTACATGTCGGGTTTCGGGTTACCTACTTTTACCAAAATTTCGGGTCATGGTTGGTTACGGGTTCATTCGGTTCATGTCGGATTTGCGAGTCAGGTCAGTTTTTGACGGTTCTAGTCCGAAGCATTGAACTCCTAGATTATAAAGTGACCCAACAACACGTACCTTGCTATAATAGCTTGAGCAATTCCTCGATAAATAACACGACCGCTCATCTTGGGACTGTTAGTGAACACTCTAAAGAGATATTCTATCACTCATAGAAGGAGACCAACAACTAAAAAATTATCTCTTTTTATAGACAAAACTAGTGTGTGACCCGGGCGATGCCCCGGTTGCTACATTGAATAACTAATGTTTTAGATTTTCCTTGAGCTCAATATTTGACCAAAATACTTGTATTCTATAGAATGGAAAATATCCGTTAAGTTTGTGAACTACACAGGCACGCTTGAAGATATTCCGCAAATTCAGCAATGGGAAACTTGATTTTTTTTTTTGGTATCTTTGCTGAATTTGCAGGGTAAGAAAGGGTACCCTGCAAATTCAGCAAAGATACCAAAAAAAAGAAAAAAGAATCAGTGTAATCAGTACATATGTTGAAGTATTTCCTAATTCAGCATCCTCAAACTTGCACAAAGCACTAAACTAGCAGACCAAGAATAAAGCAAGTGGAGTTTGCTGTCAGTACTTCAACTATTGCATCACAAATGATGAAAATTCGACAACAGCAATACTAATGTTTAAAGACTAGCATCAAGTACTGTACTGCCTTAGCTCAAGGATTTCAAAACCTGCCTTAGCTCAAGGTTAATGAAACCTGCATTAGCTCACGTTTGAGTGTGAACTATTAAATTAAGTACTTTTTAATATGTATTAATGGAAAATTAACTAAAATTATGCAACTTTTTGGGCCAAGTGGGGTCGAGTAACCACACTTGGTATGCGTTGGCAGAAGGCAAGATTTCAAGGAGTAGATGTTAGCTCAGATTTGATACCAACTTTGAAAAAGATTTTGTAGCTGAAGAAGTATACTTATCTAGTTATGTTAGTTTCATGTCTTAGCTTTAGATGGGAAGAAAAGGAGGTTTTGGTCTACAAAGAACATAAGATACAATAGGTGCAACTCTATCCCAAGCCCTCTAAATCTAACACCGCCTAGCAATGACAACCCCGCACACCAAATCAACAATTGCAAGTACTGGAGGCTTGCTTGAGTCGCTACTTGCACACAAACTCTTTTGCACAACCCTTGCCGCTAATAGGCAAGAGCACACGTACTGCATGATCCTTTGTCAAAACACTCGGATCATGACACATTGACACATCTACAACTCGGATGTGGTTGTACTTAAATCTAGTACACTCTACTAAATGCTAAGAAAATAGACAGTCAAACAAATAAATAAAAGTTTTGTTTTAAAGTACAAATTGACATGTATTCACATTATATGTATGTTTGATTATGAAAATTGAAAACACAACCAATAATTCATGATTAATCTATCCTTCTAGAACTATGGTTATTTGATAACTTAAAATTGGTTTACATAATTGCCATATGGTATATTAACCACAATGAGGAATCCCAGAAAGTAACAATAAATCCCAGAAACGCCACAGCGTTGTGTAGACAGTAGACAAGAAGCTGTAAAGAAATGAGCTGCAGGCAAATATCTTGGTCAGAGTTACCACAGGATCTGTTAATGTCAATCGCTGAACGCCTTGAGATTCGGTCAGACATTCAGCGTTTCCGGGAAGTTTGCAAGGAATGGTGGAAAACGGTCCCTTTCTCTTTCCTCACCTCAAAGAATATCCTATCCCCTCTCTTCCCCCTCTCTCTTTCAACCTCTAGGAGTAGTTGGTTAGGAAGTTCAGAAGTTCTAGTAGCTAGCTCTGTTTTTCTCCTTCGATCAGCTCTGGATCCCAAGATCTCACCTTGGGTTTTCACAGCTGAAGAGTTCAATCCAGGTAAGCTGTTAGTCAAAAAATCCCTTTTACCAATCATCACTAGAAACTTTCCCCCTCATTTTCCGAAGAATTTGGACTTGTCTCATTAATCTCTAAACAGCAATACCTTGCTTTTTCAATGTCATTGTATATAGTGGTGGACCGTGGAATGTGTTTCAGATTTTGAAGCATATTTGCAAAATGGGTAGGAAATAAGGAATAAGTTCAAGACCACCAATTTACTACCTGTGGCCCTGTGGGAAGCTAGGAATTCAGTGTTTTAGGAATGCAAGTTTTCACTCCAGAATCTGTCTTGAAGAATCATAAATTTGGTGAAAGACAAAGTTAATAATGTAATCCCAAAACAAGTAGGTGTTATTGATAAAATGTTCCGAGCATTTGTTAGTCTAACAACATAGCTACATAGATTATGCAGGTCAGCACATGTTTCCTATAATAGTTTGTTTTCAAAATTCTGCTAGCTTTAATGTACTGATATATGAACTTTGGCTCTAATTTAACTGAAGTATGATATTGAGTATAACCTATTCCAGCTAAAACACTAAAAGCAAGCCTTAAGTTTCTAACCCCATGTTTTGGACTAGATCTACACTCAAAAGAGTACAGGAACCAAAAAGTAAAAATAGACGAGCAAAATTAAAAGGCTTGTCAGCCATCAGAAGCTAATTTTCAGAGGGAGGAAAAGATGCGCAGACAATTGAATGCCAACAGGATATTTGCAACAAACTTATTAGTTGATTTACCAGGAAAACTGCAGAAAGTAAGTAGAGAAGAAAACTAAAGCAGCAATATGAACTTCTGAATAGTAGTAGGCATATAACACAGATCATAATTCGTCAGGCTATCTTTCACAACATGATGAAAATATTGCATTTATTCAAATCATAGAATACAAGCTACGCACAGAGATAGCATACAACATCACAACTAAAAAGTCAAGTAAGGCTGCCAAACGCACACTTACAGAAAGAATCATCTTCACTTCTGGCGAATCATAAAGACATTTTGCAACCTCATACACTGTAGCCCTTTGTCCTTCCTTTCAGTTCCAAAGCTCATTGACCACATCTCCAATTGGATTATATACTTTGAGCTCTTTACAAGGAACCTTTAACTGCTTTCTATAGTTCATCACCTTGGTGCTCTGTAATAAATTGCATAAAAAGATATAGAAATAAGGAAGAAGAAGAGATTCAGAGAAAGGATGATAGTAGATTGATTCAATGCGATTAAAATCATCAAAATGAGCACACAATCCCAGGTTCAAAGTGACTGGAAGTGTACACAAAGCTAGCAAACTAAAAGTCTCATCAACATTCACCATGCCTTCTCTTTATATAAGCTCCTCTGTTTATGGACTAACTCCCCTCTTCTTTTCATCCAAAAAAAAAAACCTAACTCCCGTCTTCTTGTTATTTGGCAATAATTACATACAAAAACACATAGCAGTTACCAATATTGCCTAGCACTAATGGCTAGCCGCTAAATCATGGGCGCGACCAAACTTCTACTACATTTCCTAATACAGCAGCTAACCAGAGAATTAGCTAGGACTACCTATATCATAACTTGTTGCTCAAGCTACCTCTAACTGAATTATGATGGCATTTCCTAATGTGCCCTTCCCCTATACTCGATGCATTACATGCTCCTTGGCTTAAATACACTTTCTCATTATCATCAATTTCTCACTTCTAAATTGATTGCTTCCTGCAACAAAAGTTCATTGTAGGTAAGTGAAAAAACAAACAAAATTTGACCTAATCCACCTCAGTCTTTTACATCATTTTACGAAATAACCACGCTGGACTTTTCAAACTCTCATACCACGAAGAGAATCCCTTACTTGCCTAAATCAAGACCTTGTCCACTGAATCTTTTCTGACATTTATCAACTAAGGCCTTCTCAATATTTTCATCAATCCCCCATTCATTAACTCCAGTATCAGTGTGATTACTTTGCAGGATACCCAAGAAAACCTGGAATGTAAAAAACTAAATTACATATACATAATTATGTGATGTAGAGAAACAGAGTACAAAAACATAGCATGCAGCACCCAATACAATACTGATGGATCCATCTCAAATGTCTGAAGTGTCTAAAATGCAGCTGAAGAATCAATCAAACAAGAATATAAGTATCAATATCCTCCATTAATTTATATGATGTTTATTCTAAATGTTTATATATCTTGGAGAAAAGCGGCATACTGTTATTAACACATGGCAAGCTTCGCTGGCAGTTCACCATGCTCAGTCCTTATTTGATCACAAGTGTTTTATTTGCTGCATCTAGATGGTTCATACTTTCATTCTTCTTATCCGACTTTTCAGTAATCTATCCCATATGCTACATGACTTCTACATTTAACTTCTCTGTCTCCAACTGAACCTCTGCCTAGCATCCAGCTACTTTTGTAACTGAAAATTTTACAATGCCTCTTCCTTCTCTCCGTGCACAACCAATCATAGTCAGTGAGGGTTAAAATAGGAATATGAATGCTTTGATGGCATATGCTACTATGCTAGTCAAAATTGAACAAGATTTCATCTATAATGACATAAGCACACAATCTAAGACATGAAATGGACATAAGACAATGATGGCGTGGTAAAATTGAACCGCACAAAAGCCGAAATTAATTAACAATGAACAGAGCAACAGAAAACGCATCATATACAACAGTTCCATAGTATGTTCAGTTCACTAAAATATTAAAAAAAAATAATAATAAAAAATCAGCAAATAAAGATTTTATTACCTAAAGTAAACAGCACAACATAAGGTAGCTATTACAAAGCTTTCTCCAAAACTCCTAAAACACCTCAGACAAAAACACTGGTTGGGTAGACTAAAACTGGAAATTACAAGACTTACAACCAGTGTTTAAAAAAGCGCAAAGCGCACTAAAGCGATATGAGTCCTAGAGCTTAAGCGTAAAGCGCAAAGCGCGAGCTTCATCGAAGTGAAGCGCACTTTTTAAGAATTCAAGGTTTCTTTACCATTATGGATATATATCTTACTAAAATAAGAACAAAAACACATAAACATCAGATTTTCTTCCCTATTGCTCCTTGTTTTAACAAAATAAAGCATATAACATAGTGTTTATCATGTAATATCCACTAGGAAACAAATATACTATGCTATTTTCAAAAAGATATGTCATCTTATTTTTTCTTTTCTTTTGGACTCTTGGCCCACTTTCTAATGTTAAGGATTAATATGATGTGGTCTAATAGACAATAAAAACATATAAAAAAAGCTTTTAACGTGAATTTTTTAAAAATAGAAGAATTTCAATGAAGCTCAAAAAAGCGCGCTTCATGCGCTTAAGTGCGCTTCGGTGCGCTTTTTCACAAACGCTTCGCTCAGACCTAATTAAGCCCTTTGCCCTAGAGCTTCGAGCTTCAGAGCTTAAGGGAGCTTTAAGTGCGCTTTTTTAAACACTGCTTACAACTTAAGGATAATCCTTTTTATCCCTTTTTTATGTGTATAAATAGTGAGTGTCTCAAATTATATCTATTACAATTACAAATCTTCTTTTACCCAATTGTCTTGCCATCTCATAAATCACCCTCAATCCCACACACTTATTCCTCTAGATGAGTTTGCAATCTTTTTCATCAAAAGATGCATAATAATAGACTAATTAAGAAACACATCATTAATGACCTATTAGTCAAATTCTTGTTCGAAAACACGATTTAATAAATAATCCATAATATTGTGGGTAGGTGAATCATGAATTAGTTCAAGACGGAGACAAAATAAGGTGATCAATTGATCAAGTACAAGTATGAGCTTCGAGATGGGATTCCCATCTTAGAAGAGAAGAGGCCAACTGCTCACCTTGAAAGGACGATAAATTGAACAACTCGTTCAGATAGAGTTTATAAAGGGATAGGGAGGGAAGGGAAGGGAAAGTGACGGATCCTTTTTCCACTTAACTTCCAATGTTGGAAGGACTTGGAAAGCAAAGGCAAGCTCGCAACTTCCCTTTCCTTCTAGAATACTAAATCCCGCAAAATGACTTCAGGATTGAAGGTGAATATGCGTGTAGTAAGTTATAGTATGTTTTGCTTTACCAGTGAAACATACGATTTGAAGCAAATTAATAAAAAATAGAAATACAATTTTTGAAAAAGGAATTAAAAGGAAAATGCAAACTCACATCTTCACGGACTAAATCCTAAGGAAAATGCAAATTGGGAATATACTCCCTCGGTCCCATAATATAATGACTGTTTTACGAAGGAGAAAATTGAGACCAATCTTGCTGTTTTAGACAAACATTTGTCAGCAGAGAGCAGGGGTTGGCCAGAACACAATATAATAGCCTGAATACAATGTTATAGATCCACATTAACCATCTTCAAATTGAAAACAGCAATCATAAGATCGTCATCATCTCATCGACATCCCCTTGAAAATATCATCAAAGTACCAGTATATTAGGCTTATAATCTTTAAAATTGAACATTATGTTAAGACCCTAAACCCTAAGTATATTTTACTTTAACAGTATGATAGAGCCTTAACCTTTTTTCTTGTGTATTAATAGTAGAAGCCTAGAAATCTATGACGGTCATCCACTTGTCCCTAATATTGTTTGTGAAGCCTAAATTAATAGGTAACAAAGAACTTTGTGTAACACTTTGTTTGGATAAGAGGAAATAGCCTCTCACGAGATTAACAATCAAGAACAGATTAATTATGAAACATTAAAATGGCAATCCTAGGCATTCATAAGAACTTAAATGACATTTTCTGCAGAATGCATCAATTACTAATTTAATTACATGAAATAGACAAGAAGCAAAAGAATCATTTGATCTTACTAGGACTAAATATTACTTTGGGGTACTTAACCGACTTGAAAGATAAATAGTGTTACGAGATTATGCACCTCAAAGATGAAACCACTTCCAAAATCCCTAAACAATGCATTCCCCTCTTTGAAAAACAATGTTATTGACGAAAAATCTTCATTTTAATAAAGAATTGCATAATATTGAGGATAAGTTCTACTTTTATCATAGCTATGCCGGTTCTAAAAGAGTAAATTTTTCAAATGAAAAATTATATGACGAATATCTAAAAATGGATGCGCTCTGTCATATGCCAAAACAAAACCAACCTCCTTTCATAAGCTTTGAGTCATAATTTCTCCGGTTCTTCCTTTGAATTAACTCAAAACTTCTGAAAATGAGATTGATGATGCGTATAAGAGATCATGCATATTCTTAGATATTGGTCATTATATTATCATTCCAAACCACGTACCATTTCGAAACCATAATAGATATGATAAAAAGTGGAACTATCACAGGATTAAGCAATATTTTTTAAAAGAAGTTTTTCGGTTCATAATATAGCAAACTCCAAAGTTTTAGGAATACTGGAAGTGGTTGTGGTCTTCCTAGGTGCATAAACACGTCTTGTACATTAGTGTGTACAAATTGGTCAAAACCTCAAACTAACGGTTTGGTCTTTTAAGATCCTCTAAGTCTAAACATGATGAATTTTGTAGAAAATTGTCATTCAAAGTACTTTTATGAAGGTTTAAGATTGTCTATTCAATATTTTATGCTTCATTAATCTGTTATCAGTTTGTTAAAATATTTCTCTTGTTCACATGCCTTAGAAAGGGATTTTAGGCCCTTTTCTTTTTGGCTTCATTTCACTTTCAAGACTTATTTCGCAATTCAGTTCAGTTCTGTTCTTTTTGGTTTCATTTCACTTTCATGACTTATTTCGCATTTCAGTTCAAGATCATTCAGTTCAAGATCATTCAGTTCAGTTCAGTTCAGTTTATTTACTTTTCTAAAAATCTGTTATCAGGACTTAGAATAGTTATGTAAACTGTTCTTTACCTTTAACAGTTTGCGGTTTGTTCGGTTACACAATTTGCAATCCAAACCGAACCGTAAAACCGATTTTTTGTAAATTTTTAGTCCAAACCAAACTGATTTAAAAAAAACCGAACTAAATTGCTAATTCAGTTCGGTTCAGTTCGATTGTCGTTTTTCCCAACCAAATTTTCCCCCCTACTAAAGATCACGACACTAAACACTTGCCAGGGACTAAATCCTACTTTCTTAAAGGTGATCAACTGAGAATATAAGAAACTACACTTGATTTTGCTCCACACCTGTCTTCATTTGTTTTCCCACATTCACTCTCACTATCTATCATAGTGTGTAGTGTGCACAAGTTGCATGCATAATATAAATGAAGTGAATGAGTTTGATTTTGTTTGAACCAAATTAGCAGAATGTTATACACAGCAGTTCATATTAAATGTAGTGCCGAAAAGCAAATATGTTACAAAGGAGAAAATTGAGACTAATCTTACTGTTTTAGACAAACATTTGTCAGCAGAGAGCAGGGGTTGGCCATAACACAATACAATAGCCTGAATACAATGTCATAAATCCACATTCATCATCTTCAAGTCGAAAAACAGCAATCATAAGATCGTCATCATCTCACCGACAGCCCCTCAAAAATATCATCAAAGTACCAGTATATTAGGCTTATAATCTTCAACATTGAACATTATTTTAAGACCCTAAACCCTAAGTATATTTTACTTTAAAGGTTTGGTAGAGTCTTAACCTTTTTTCTTGTGTATTAAGAGTAGAAGCCTAGAAATCTATGACGGTCATCTACTTGTCCCTAATATTGTTTGTGAAGCCTAAATTAATACGTAACAAAGAACTTTGTGTAACACTTCGTTTTGATAAGAGGAAATTAAATAGCCTCTCAGGAGATTAACAATCAAGAACAGATTAATTATGAAACATTAAAATGGCAATCCTAGGCATTCATAAGAACTTAAATGATATTTTCTGCACAATGCATCAATTACTAATTTAATTACATGAAATAGACAAGAAGCAAAAGATCATTTGACCTTACTAAGATCAAATAGTACTTTGGGGTACTAACCAACTTGAAACATAAATAGCGTTACGAGATTATGCACCTCAAAGACGACAACTTCCAGAATCCCTAAACAATGCATTTCCCTCTTGGAAAAACAACATTATTGAAGAAAATCTTCATTTTAATAAAGAATTGCATAATATTGAGGATAAGTTCTACTTTTATCACATCTATGACGGTTCTAAAAGAGTAAATGTTTTTCGAATAAAAAATTATATGACGAATATCTAAAAATGGATGCACTCTGTCATATGCCAAAACAAAACCAACCTCCTTTCATAAGCTTTAAGTCATAATTTCTCCGGTTCTTCCTTTGAATTAACTCAAAACTTATAAAAATGAGATTGATGATGTGTATAAGAGATCATGCATATTCTTAGATATTGGTCATTATATTATCATTCCAAACCACTTACCATTTCGAAACCATAATAGATATGATAAAAAGTGGAACTATCACAGGATTAAGCAATATTTTTTAAATGAAGTTTTTCGGTTAATAATATTGTGTTTTGCGAGAGCAAACTCCAAAGTTTAGGAACACTGGAAGTTGTTGTGGTGTCCCTAGGTGCATTAAAAATGAATTAGGTTTGACCCTTTTATTTAGGGGTTGGAGTGGATAATTAGGTTTGGTTTTCTAGATGGTCCTTGTTCTTTGGTCTAGTTCGGTTTTATCAATTTGTTTGCTTACACAATTTGCAATCCAAACCGAAACGTAAACCGATTTTTTGATACTCCCTCCGTCCCGGAATACTCGACCCGGTTTGACCGGCAAAGAGTTTAAGGGACTTGAATTGACTTATTTAACTTAATAGGTAGTAGTTGATAGTGGGGTATTATTTTAATGTAGTTAGTGGGATGTGGGTTAAGAGGTGGGGTTGGGGGAGAGTAGGGGTTGAATTTTTAATTATTTTTGTATGGAGTAGGGGGTAGGTGGGTTAATAGGGGTGGAGTGAAAAATAATATAATATTGTTAGAATATTTCCATTTTTATAAACAGGTCAAGTATTAAGGGACGGCCCGATAAGGAAAACAGGTCAAGTATTCCGAGACGGAGGGAGTATTTTTTAGTCCAAACCAAACAGATTTAAAAAACCGAACCAGATTGCTAATTCAGTTCGGGTCGATTCGGTTAGATTTTCGTTGTTCGCTACCAAATTTTCGCCCCAATTAAAGATCACGACACTAAACACTTGCCAGGGACTAAATCCTACTTCCTTAAAGGTGATCAACTTAGAATATAAGAAACTACACTTGATTTTGCTCCATACATCTTTTCATTTGTTTTTCACGTTCACTCTCACTATCTCTCGTTGTGTGTAGTGTGCACAAGTTGCATGCATAATATAAATGAAGTGAATGAGTTTGATTTTGTTTGGACCAAAATTAGCAAAATGTTATACGCAGCAGTTCATATTAAATGTATTGTCGAAAAGCAAATATGTTACAAAGGAGAAAATTGAGACTAATATTACCATTTTAGACAAACTTTGTCAGCGGAGAGCTGGGGGCGGCCATAACAAAATATAATGTTATAGATCCACATTCACCATCTTCAAATTGGAAAACAGCAATCATAAGATCGTCATCATCTCACCGACAGCCCCTCGAAAATATCATCAAAGTACCAGTATATTAGGCTTATAATCTTTAACATTGAACATTATGTTAAGACCCTAAACCCTAAGTATATTTTACTTTAAAAGTATGATAGAGTCTTAACCTTTTTTCTTGTGTATTAATAGTGGAAGCCTAGAAATGTATGACGGTCATCTACTTATCCCTAATATTGTTTGTGAAACATAAATTAATTCGTGACAAAGAACATTGGGTATCACTTTGTTTTGAACAGAGGAAATAGCCTCTCACGAGATTAACAATCAAGGACAAATTAGTTATGAAACATTAAAATGGCAATCCTAAGCATTCATAAGAACTTAAATGACAATTTTCTGCACAATGCATCAATTATTAATTTAATTACATGAAATAGATAAGAAGCAAAAGTTCATTTGGTCTTAATAGGACTAAATATTAGTTTGGAGTATTTCTGCGGTTTGGCCAAACAGCATAACTAGTTTATGCACATCAAGAACACTACCACTTTGAATATCCTCTGAAACCCGCTGTCAATACCACATCAAAAACAGTGTATAAACGCCTAAAAGCCTCGTTCAAAAAGAAATCAGCAGAGTCTTGAGATTAAATATCACTTTTTTCATTTAACTGTTAAAGGTAAAAGAGAAAAGGGACTTATTCTCATGATTATGCAGAGTTTTTCGAACGAGTTTCTCAATCAATAAGACAATGTTTTGTTGGTATTGATAACAGGAAGAAGAGTTCAGCGATACTGAATGTGAGGGTATCCCTAAGGTGCATAAACCAGTTATGTTGTTTAATGTTCAAAGTGATTTAATTATCCCAAACAAATCATGAAGTTGCTTTCATTTATTTCATGCTGTTAAAGTTATTATTGATGCATTACATAGAAATTGTCAAGTTTATTATAAATGTACCATTAACAAAAGTGTGTAACAATAGTAAATTAACTTGAACCACTGTAATCAACTACTAGTAAAAGGAAAATATATTTCAAAGCACAGAGTTGAGAATAATTTTACCAAAGTTGACAATCACCGCCTTCAAATTGAGATACAGCAATCCCAAGATCGTCTCCGACATCCCTCATATCCCCTCGATAACATTTCGAGTAATGAATTGATCGAATCTACATAATTCAGACAAATGAAATTCAGACAAATCCAAAACTCGCCGACAATTTTTGGGCAAAATTAAAACAAAGGGTCAACAAAGGAAGAGCTCACCACCGGGGATTGATTCGGAACGGTGCATAACCATGGTGGCTGATGATCGTCATTTTTACAAGCTCGTCGGAAGTCGAGGACTTCATAAGGCGGTACGCGATGGATACCAAGAGAGCCGGTGAAATTCCCATCATTTTCTGTTCATCGCGATTTCGGACAAATGAAATTGAGACAATCAAAAAAATCGGGGAAAAATTAAACTAAAGGATTAACAGAGGAAGAGCTCACCGAGATTGAATTCCGCATTTCCACATCATATCGCTGCATTTCCGGCGAGGAGAGAGATGATGAAGAGGTAGATGATCGCCATTTTTCAAAGACTCGCCGGAAATCCAGGATTTCATCCCGGATTTCAAGGCGTTCTGTGATGGATACTAAGAGCTCCGGCGGGAGGATTTTCTATTCGTTGTGATTTGTAATTGAAAGAGAATTGGGGATTTTTTTATGGATTTAGGGTTCATGATTCATGAACAGTAAGGAAGATGGATTTTGGTCTGCTTTGAAATGGAGTGGAATGTTCGAGTATTTATATTTGAGTTGTTGAGAGTGACTACAGTGTTGTCTGCTTCTCTCCTGTTCCGCCCTTGGCGGCTTGCCTCTATTTGGGCTTTATCTTAAAATAATAAAATATTTATGATCTTAGGTTAGGGTAATATTTAGGGTTAATCTTAGGTTAGGGTAATATTTAGAATTAATCTTAGGTTAGGTTAGGGTAATGCATTATAAAATTACGTAGTTATTAGTCAGTGTTAATAACTTAATAATATTCCATGCTTAATATTTTAAATTGTTAACACGAACCTAATTGTATGAGTTGTGAACTTGTGATTGTACACTTATAATTTTACATAGTAGATACTGTACATACCAAAATCAAATATTAGACACTTATGTAAACCAACTTGATCTAGTAGGTGTGGGAGATAAACGATGCAATAATGGTTTAGAATTAGAGAAGGAAGTGAGGAATCATCTTTTCGACTCTTACTCTTCCACTCCAGTTGTCGCTTCTCTTAATGTTACGGAGTAATTTGAAAGTAGGTGCATGCTTCAGCTTCACCAACTCGAATTTGCCGAGAGAGAATTGGATTCAAATAAACAATGTTTGATTAGTAATTTTTTTAGGTACAGGATGTATTGTTAGATATTCTATAAGATTTCAGAAGACCTACTTTTTGTTTTTCAAACCGCATATTGTAGCTACTTAAAGAATCTTTTAATTAATTAATCTAGGAGTGGTTCGAATTCTATTAAACTTACATTAGGGTAATGCAAGATAAAATTGTGTAATTACAAGTCGGTGCTAATAATCTTTAATGCTTAGGCTCTGTTTGGCAAACACTTTCAGTCACCTTAAATGATTAGGTGCTAATAATTTAAGTCACCTTAAATGATTAGGAGTGTTTGGTAGGAAGCTAAAATAAAATTTAAGGTGGATAACTTGACTGAAATTCAAACGTTAATAAAAGTAACGTTTCACAATCAGTGACTGAAATCTTTTGCTTCCAAAGCACACGTTGTTGAGTTGTTGACTCGTTGTTGGGCAAATAGAAGGATTATTTAAAAAAAAGAAAAATTGAAGAACACTGAATTTTTAACAGTGCTTTGAAGAGTTTATCTTCTACAGTAGTTCTGCTCATGTTTTTGTTTATTTTGTTATGTTACTTATTTTATTTTTCAGCTATATACACTTTTCCTATATTGTTTAAAATAAAATAAAATCATACGGAGTACTCATATTTTCATTTGAAACAAATACCTTCCCTAATTGTTTTTTTTTGGGTTGAAGTTGGGTACAAGAAAATCACAAAGGCCTTCATTTGAAATAAATCACACTTAATTTCAGGTACTTAAGAAATTAGTTGTACCAACCGGTTAATGTAAATTATGGCCTTATCAGTTTCAGCACCTTATCAATTTCAGGTATTATCGTATCAGTTTCAGTTACCTTATCAGTTCAGCTCGATTTCAGATAGTGTTGCCAAACATAACCTTAGTGTTTCCATTGTTTATCTCCTTTTACGGAGTACTGTATGAGTTATGATTGTACGTATGACGTATCATATACGAAGTACTTACTTAAACTATGAATTAGTACTTGCGTAAACTAATTTAACACATTAATCAATACAATATATATTGAACAACAAAAGAAAGATTATATTTAACAATTAAAAGAAAGATTTATTGTTGTAGTTCCTTTAATTTCTTTATTTTCAAAATCTTACCGTCAAAAACTCTTTCCTAAAAATTATGTGGTTTTAAGAATCATACGAATAAAGTCATTCTATAAAGAGTTCAGTTAATAAGATCGGAGACAATTCCACCTTAAAATCATACGGCAATTAGGAGAATACATAACCACTTGACATTATTTAGTGATTAACTCTAACTTCTTTTATCATTATAGAACTTTTTAATGGGCCAAATCTTAATAATCTTTCTCAATTCTCATACATTTACCTACCACATCATCGGCCATATCGTACGGATCAAATTCTTTTACCCAGCTATAAGGAAGGTACGACCCATGGGGCATGGTGGTAATTCGGCCTGCATCAAACTACTGTTTTACTGGCTTCTGTTTTTCGAAATCATACGCGGAAAATTTTGATATACGGAGTACGACTGTACGAGTACTTCATTAATTCCTCCGCTATTTTTTAAGTTGACACAATTTTTTTATCACGTTTATCAATATAATATTTTAATCATTAGCATTTCTTATTATCAATGTGTAACATTTATAAGAAAATTGATAATATAAATCTATATAATAAGACGATTATAAAAAGGTAAGTTATATTCGACTTATTTCACATAAAATAAGTTCAGATAAGTTCAGAAAAAAAACAAAAAAGTATTTTTTTCAAATATTTTAGCACATACATAAGTTTATTTCAGACATTTCCACATATAAGTTTATTTCAGGCAAAATAAGTTTTATTTCAGATAAGTTCAGACAAAATAAGTCAAATAGAACGAAACCATAGTATATTATATGAATAGTGTCCAAAGCGAAATTGTGGTCATCTAAAAAAGAACGGAGGAAGTAACATGTACCGTACTCTACAAGGAAGTACTTTTGCACAACCGTTATGCAATAGCAAATATATAACATGGTAATTCTGTAAATATGTTGAACTTTATGACCTGCTTTTTTTACTACAAGAATTTGTATCTTTAACGACAACCTAATTACGACGGGTCAAAAATCCCGTCGCAAAAGCCTTTTGCGACGGGGCTAACAACGAAACAATGACGGGAATAGCCGTCGCAAATGTCTTTTACGACGGGTTTACGACGGATTTACGACGGGATTTTCATTAACGACGGCCCCCTTTTATGACGGGTTCGCGACAGGAAATTCCGTCGTTAATCAACGATTAGTGGCCTTTCGCGACGGGATTTCCCGTCGTTAATAGTACAATTTCTTATAGTGTTTTTTTAATACTACTTTTATGATATATTTTTATACTGATTATGGATGCCAAAAAAATAACCAATGTTACAAAAAAAAATGAAACAATGTTTTAAATAAACGAACAATGGTATAAAAATAATGAAATAATGGTATAAAAAAATAAAACAATGGTACTCCGTAGAACTGTAAAAAATCGACCCGACCCGAAAACCGACCCGAACCCGACCCGAAAATAATGGGTCCTGAACAAGATTTTGTGACCCGTAACCCGATTTTATCCGAACCCGAGCAACCCGAAATGTAATGGGTCAAAACCCGACCGAACCCGTTTTGGACCCGACCGATTGAAAATCATTGTATTTATACTAAAAAATGAGATTATGAGAAAATTTAAGCATAATAAACACGTTGTTTTTACTATTGTTGTGTGTAATATAATTTTAATTTGAATTATACGCCATTTTATGGTTGAATTTGACTAAATATAAACTTGTGTAGGAAAATTTGTTAATTTTTGCTCATATTTTGTATATTTATCACCTAAATTAATGAAAATATAATGTGCGTTTTAAAATCTCTCAACCCGTTGGGTCGACCCGAACCCGAATGTTCTGGGTCTTGAACAAGCATTTGCAAACCCGAACCCGAAAGTGACCGACCCGATTCAACCCGAACCCGGAAATAATTTTTTACAACCCGACCCGACCGACCCGTTTGACAGGTCTAATACTCCGTATTAAATTGTTTTCATAATGTGGTTTTCAATTTCTCCCTATTGTTTTAATCTTTTTCATTTGTTTTTTTTTTTTTTTTTTTTTGTAGTTGTCTTGTGGACCACACATGAATACACATAACAGGCTGTCGTTTGTCGGTAATTTTGCCAAAAATGACCTTTTATAACCCAATTTTTTCCAGAAATGACCTTATGTAACTTTTTTGTGAAATCACACCTTATTATAAACCTTTTTTGCGAAAGACAATCTAAGGAAAGTTTTCGGCATTGACTGAATGTTTCCAGCCATTGTCTTGTATGTGACTAATAAAGTATTTATATTGTGGCCAAGATCGATGACATGTGTACAATAGTCCTTATAAAAATTAAAAATATATATGGTTGACCAAATTACTTAGAGCAAGATCAAGAGGGTCTTGTCTTAAGATTTTCTTCATTTTCCATGTCAGCATTTTATTAATATTAAATAATTAAATTATTGTTAAAACTCTTTAAGATTCAATCAAATTTAGTTCTTCACCCATTAAATCATTTAAGACTTGTAAATTTATGTAAAATATCATTGTATTATTTAATTTAACTCACCTATCAAGTCTTAAGTTGATTCTTAATTTTTCAAGACTCACTTTAAGACTTTGATAAGATTTGTCTACTTCAATGCTACAATTTCTATATGTCTGATCTTAAGACTGATTAATCATATGCCATGTCAGCACAACTCATGTCTTAAGACTTGAGGCTGATCATGCTCTTAGTCCGTGTCAAAAACTACATAAGACTATCCGCAACTCCGCAAGTAGATTAAAACCTACCGTCAAATAATTAATCTGGTGCTAAGTCCTAATTTGTGTAGGGAATGTAATAGGAAATTAGGAAACAAATTAACATTATTAATTATTTATTTAACGTCTAAATAACGCTAATACGGAAAGTATATAATTTTACTCAAAAAAACAAGAATCAACAACAACAAAAAAACAATTTCAGATAGAAAGAAAGAAAGAAAGAAAGATATATCAGAGAGGAAGATCGAAAGGCAATGGAGTGTAGTCATCCATCATTCAAGGAAAACAAGTGTACACGTTGCAACCTACCCATCGCCGACTGTGGCAATCCGGCCACCATACCATTCCGGTACATCGACGATAACTTATCCATCACCGTCGACGAAGTTAAGCGTGTTCGAGATGTTAACATGAAGTTTTTGACAGAAAACAAGAAACTTCACTTAGTTCTTGACTTGGATCATACTCTTATCCATTCTATGAAGATCAAGAAACTCAAGTCTACGGATAAAGAAACTATCAAAAATATCAAGTACGATGACGTGTTCGAGATCAAGCTTTCTAACAGTGAATATGTTTTGAAGTTAAGGCCAGGTGCTCGTGAATTTCTTGATATGGTTAGTTCGATGTTTGAATTATCAATCTTTACAATTGGTAAACGTGAGTATGCTCATCAAGTTGTTGAACAACTCGGTGGTTTATCGAGGTTTTCGTGTGTAATCGCAAGGGAAGATTGTTTGAAGACGAGGCAAAAGACGTTGGATTTGGTGTTATCACATAAACAAACTGTTTTGATAGTTGATGATACGGAACAAGTTTGGGAGAAATCTTGTAAGGAAAATCTGATAACAATAAAACGTTACGACTTCTTTCCCATAAAGGAAGAAGGAATAGTAGTGGAGATGGATAAGGAACTTGATAGGGTTTTCGAAATGTTAAGGGAAGTTCATAGTTTGTTTTATGATGGTAATAATGAAGATTATGGTATGAAAAAAGATGCAAGGGAAGTTCTCAAAAGGGTTTTGATTGGTCGAGGATTAAGTTGTTTGAGTCAAGAACAACACCAAGAAGAGGATCAAAAGAAGCTTGGCAAATGTATTGAAAAAGGTGTTGAAGTGTGTAGGGTGAAGAGGTTAAAAATCAAATTTAATGGTGCGTGGCTAGAAAATCCTTGTGTTCCAACAAAAAGATTAGATTGTTTGGGTGAAGAACGAGTTAACAACGAAGATCAAAAGAAGATAAGCGAATCTAAAGAAGGATCAAGTGTAGCAATGAGCAGGCCAAAGAGGTTAAGAATTACATTTAATGGTGTGGTTCAGAAAACTTATTGCGTCCCCAACCGTAAAAGATACAAGAAGACACATGAAGTGTTCAATTCTTCATGTTTAGTATAGCTAATTAAGCTAGCTTAGTAATGTAATAATGTAATGGTTCAATGTTATTAGTCCCTTTGGGGTTGGGAAGGCCCTTCCTAGAAGGTAAGTCCCTCCCTAAAGGATTGTTATTTTTGCCGTGGAGCATTAATGAAGTATATTTTTTTTCAAGCTTAATTATATTCTTGGTTACGTACAATTAATAATTTTTATAAATTCAGTTTGTAGATGTGTTAATGTACTTTTATGATGAAAATTTTAAGCATGGTGATGTTGAATACTTGGATGGTCATTCAATTTGGATGCTCGTTCAATCTTCTGCTGTTCTATTAAGTTTATCTGATTGATGGCTCTTCATCAGGTCAGACAGTGTTCCGTGTTAAACACCTAATAGATTTGTGGTATGATTTCCTATATAAATCAATGATGTAACCAAGTTATGATTAAGCTATTCGGTTATATTATCACCCATCAATTTAATTCCCTATAGTTTAACAGCTTGTTCATGATGACAATGCTGTTCTATGTCAAATCTCAACTCAAAAGAATTACTAAGACATCTTGATAAATAGATTTAGTAGAACATAACATAATGGCGTAGAACCTTTAACGCGTCCTAACTAATCACCACTAACACAATATACTTGGTAGTATAGTAGTATACTAATGATATTAAGAGTTGTCGTGAATAATTGGAAACTTGGAAGGCAAAGTTAACAGAGGCTAATTGATTCCTTTAGATTATGACTTTTAAAAGATCATACTTATAAAAGCTACCAAACGGAGCCTTAGTCAACTGAATGTTTTTCGTACGTAGCAAAGGATGGCCGGTCTTACAATTTGCATCTGTTAGGGTGATAATGATCGAGCCTATTCAAGTTTAGCGTCAGAAGTTGGAGCCACAGTACGTTTATCTTGGCTGGTTTGATTAACTTTGGTGGATTCATAATTAATCCTCCTCGATCCTCTAATTTGCAGTGGAGGGGTTTCCTCTTGTGTAATTGATGGTTATCGATCGTTTTAGCAAAATCTCTAGAAATTGTTCTAACATTATAATGTCCATATAATAATACCTCTATCTCTAACCTGTTTTTTTTCGTAAATTTCTAAGAAATGGTCTCAACTTATTTGGGAAAGTACGCGATTTTTACGCACAATTTTGTATGTAGAGAAACCTGTTATGTACAATGTGATCTAATCCAACAGTGACGTGGTGTACTACATACGGAGTACAAGATATAACTAGATCGAGTAGCTTAGTTTTCTATGTTTGGCGTAAATAGTCAAGCACATTTAGGCAATCACTTCAAATCAATTGATCACAATACTATCTTCAGTAGATCGAGTAGCACTTCAAATCAATCAGTTTCATTACCTCTAACGAGGCATAGTCAAGCACTTCAAGATTACTCAGCTCCAAGTTAAGCTACAAAGACCAGTACGTACTCTGTCTCGTTATTCACAAAGTTTTCTACAATTATTACAAACTCACAGCATAGCCAAAACAAATCCGATAAGTGGAACACAATTTCTGAAACCAACACACGAGTGGAGCTTATGATCAAGTAGAGTCAAATGCACGTCTTTCAGCGACATTATTCACAAAGTTCTCTACAGCATAGCCAAAACAAATCCGATAAGTGGAACATAATTTCTGAAACCAACACGCGAGTACAGCTTATGATCAACTAGTCAAATGCACGTCTTTCAGCGACTTTATCTTCTCAGGGCTCACTCTGGGGCAACCAGCAACCATCTCATCAAACCCCTGCAATTAAATAAACAAGATTATTAATGTAATCATAAACAATATTTGGACTCATTACGAACAAGAATATATAGGACTTCACTATAGGGGCTAAGCGATTTACATGTATTTTCTGTATTCCGTCCTCAGTATTCAGATAACGCAAGAGTTTCAGAACTGCATTACGACTGTTCAAGCCTCCAGCATCATCGAGAGCAAAATCTCCAGCAAGAAACATCAAGACCTGAATTGAATCAAATACATGTCACTATAACCTTCAAACAGGGCCAAGTTTTTCCAATCGATTGTCTAAAAATATTGAATCATAGTGTTAAAATACTAATCTACTATTATTATGTTTGTACCAAGTTGCTCTGTCAAGTTTTACAGTTGTATTTATACCCCCCAAAATAAAAATCCATGTCATTATATTACTATGTAGCTATATTGAATCATAGTCTGGAAAATATTAATGTATTCCTATGGTTATTAGTTGATGAAGAGTCTAACTTCAAGATGACCAGAAATACCCCTCTTTGTATCCAAGCAATTAAAATAGAAACTCCAAATTGACAACATCCTTTTTCATAAGTTTCACAGCTATTTGATAACCTACTAGACTACGGGGTGTGATATATAATACTAGGTCCTACGAAAAAATGATGCACCCCAAAAGCAACAACAATTTAAATAGAAGTATACAATTAATTAAGATAATCCTACAACAGGGCATAAACAACAAACATGACAATGAATATTTAACCGCGCCAAGTTGAAAGAGGAAGCAGTGACGATCTGAATGAGAAATATTTAAGCGAAAAAGCAATGCTCTAAAAGTGAAGTCACTGATGATACAACACGTACATCCTGTAAGAATACCGTGATATTTATTTTTCCTCTAAAAAAGCATCAAGAAAAAGTGTAGACAAACCACAAAACATCAATCAATACTCAATAGGGTGGACAAGTCTGTGGCTTGTAGTTTTGCATTTCAGGAAACAAATCATTTTCAAAGAACAATGGAAGTTAAAACAGAACAGAACCTTGAGGTACATGTAGCTTAATTTACCCCAGAACAACAAATGTATTAATGGGCAACACTCAACACAGCACAACCCTTTTCTAGAACAATGCATAACAACTGCAGTCAAAGAAACTATTAACTTCAGACTCTAGTACTATCAAAATATCATTCTAGATCATAAGCATTTCACCTACTTATTAATCCTATTGACTGCAGGAACTAATCTTATTAATCCTTCAACAAAAAATGAGTTTAAACTACCAATAGAAACATCATAATCTCAATAGTACCTCAGTACAATGAATTCCAAGTGGCATGGGTGTATCTTTGTACTCCTTCACTGGATTTTTCATCAAGTCATACAACTGTTTATCAACCTTCATAAGAAACCACAACATCATTTTTAAATATTAGCCTTATGAAGAAAGGTAACAATAAGACTTGGCTTGTTAAATGGGATGTCAAACAGACATAAGAAACTCAACAGTACCTCAGAGTCAGGAGTACCGAATGGGACATCAAATGCTATGTCTTTAAGGCCACCAACAGGGTCATGGGAGAGGAGCTTCAGAAGTGTGTCATCGAGCAAGGCCCTGTTATACTCTTTGATCACCTTCAAAGGAAGTTATAACTTCATCATAAGAGACTAAAGTTGATTAAGATAACAAAAAACAGGCTATTTAGTTTTTTTTTACTTTTCATGGAGGTGGAATTTCCAACAATAAAAAAGCATTATGTACAGAAAGTAAAAGTATTCTCAAATATGTAATATAACTCACCAAGGAGCGAGAGTACACCCAGCGTTTAGAATCTTGGAGGCATTGCAGCAAATGCGGAATGTGAGCTGCAATGTGCATAAGAAACATTAATTTCAAACTAGACTACAAGTATGAGTGCTAAAACAAAATAGTACTCTCATTATAAAAACCTTTAAACAAGTTTCTAGAACATTCAGCAACATTTGGATCCTCTGGATTCTGTTTGGAAACGTCATGATACAGCTTCATTTGCAGGTTTCTACCTTCATCAACCAAGACAAGCTAAAAAGAAGAGAATTAGTAAGAAATGACAAGAAAAATTGAGGATATAACATCTAGCTAGGAGAGTCAGACAGGAGTTCCTACCTCAAATCAAATATTATCTCATTGGAATACAAGACTTAGCAGCATATCAAAACTGAATCCAACAAACTTCATTGAAGCCTACATAATCCTAGACTGATTTATTGAATAGGTTAATGCCTCAATGGATCAAAGAATCGTCAGATAATTAATGTTCCAACATAATTATAGACACTCTGACACTTGATTTTGTAGCGTTCTAAAATATATCCCTTCAGCGTCAAAAGAAGCATGTCACTGAGAATCGGATAATGTACCAGAAAGTAAGATGTTCCCTTGTGTACTGGTTAGCGTATAGGTACTTCAAGATTTTAGCAGCATATCAAAACTGAATCCAACAAATTTCCTACATAATCCTAGACTGATTTATTGATCAAAGAATCGGTACTTCAAGATTTTATTTCGGTCCAAATCATCTAGTACTAGATCTGTATCACTTTTCTTTTAAGTCCAAACAGCTAAAATTGTAGAATGAATTTACTGTAACTAGATCTGTAAGACATTCTCATCCACACTCAAATACATCATCGATCTTTGTCGCTATCAATTTGAAGCATAAATTTCATATCCGCAAGACCACAACAAAGACGATAGACAAGTTTATTGTACCCAAACTTAATTAGAATACCAAACAGAAATCATAAAATCAACAAAATCAATAAATCATCAAGAAAAAACACAATTCCATAAAATCAATAAATCATCAAGAAAAAACACAATAAATCAACAAATTAAAAAGCTAGAGCACAATTCCAAATGAGCCATAAAATCAATAAATCGTCAAGAAAAACACAATTCCATAAAAAAATTAAACACCGGATTCGAACTAATTACAAAACCAAAACACATTTCGACAACAAATACACAGCACAATCAAATCAAAATATGTAAATTATACCTGAAAAACGACCAAATTCTTGCCAAGAAGACCTTCCAAACCCCCAAACTTCTGGATTTGGTTCCAGTAGAAATGTCTCATCTGGTTCCTCAACAAGCAGTCGTACGACCTGGAGTTTGTTAGGTCGGGAACAAACGTGCTTTTCTCTTTCAGTTGCTTGAAAGTTGTGATGCCGCCGCTGCCGCTGCCGCCGCCTCCGCTGTTTCCGCCTCCGACTATCATCCCCGGCACGTATAACATATCGGCGCCGAGAGCCGCGAGGTCCTCCATCGTCATCGTCAGGTCTCTCTCTTTTTCCATTTTAAGTGGGAGTGTATAATTGTGTAATTCTGTAATTGTGTAATTGTGTAAATGTGTAATGTTGCCGCCGTTCGCTTTTATTAGGACAACACGCAAGCTTCTCTTATAAAAAGAATTTACTGGAGATTTTTTATTTTTATTTTTATTTTTTATTATTACTTCGTATTTTTTAATGCAAAGGAACTAAGAAGATTATAATTGGAAATTAGTCAATGACTTATTTTCCCTTAAAGTTACAAATACATAAAAGTTAGAGGTCGTGCCGTATTAGCAGTATAAAGATAAATTGTTTTTCTTACGACCTATTACTAGAGCATAACATTTATTCGCTATAGATGTTTAGGTCTGATGTTTAAAACTGAAGACACGTAAATCAGGGACGGATCCACGAATTTAGAAATGGGGGTTCAAAAAAATTTATGATTTATTTTCTAATTTCTCATGTTTGCTCCTTTCGGGGGTTAAAGTTGAGAGGTGAGTAGTCGAAATATTAAAACATCATAATAAAATATATGTAGGAGGAATATTTTTTTTTGGGTTTTTATAACAATAAAACTCAACACCTAGTCCAAATTTCAATATGAATTTAAAATGGAAAAATCGAGTTTTTCATCTTTGAAGGAGATTTACTTTATTATAATAATTGCAACTGAACAAATAGCACACAAAGACACTAATAAAAAAAAGGAACATCATTCTTAACGATCATGGGTCATTATGCTATTGTATACGTATGAGGGGATTAATTAAGCCTCTAAGTTTAAGAAGCATGCAACTATAAGTCTATAAAAGTAGGGTATAAAAATACATTGCTATAGCTAGAAGTAATATTTCTTATGAAAAGTACAAAATCTTTTTGAAGAAAAAATAACATTACTATTTTTTTTTAAAAAAAATTTATGTAAAAGCAAAATCATGAACTATAGGAAAAAAAAAAAGAAAAAGAGATGAAGGAAAAAGGAAAAAAAATAAACATGAATAATATAGATGATCAACGAAGGACAAGTAAAAGACAAAAAGGAAAAAAAAAAAAAAAATCATATTTAACTTCCTTCTAGGAGGATTCGAACCCACACAAAATGTGTAACATAGTAATCAAGCAACCATAATGCTACAAGTATATTTCTTGTACTTAATGTAAGTTAATTAGACATAAATTAACTATTTCAGGTGCAATTAATTACCCAAATATCAATTTTACAGTTTTTTTCCAAAAATAATGGGGGTCCCTTTGGACCCCACCGGGTCTACATGGGTCCGCCCATGACGTAAATTAAGTATTTTAGTGAGCACCCTCTCGCCGCTCCTCTCTCTCCCTCTCCTTTTTCTCTCTTCTCTCTCATATTTTAGGGTTTTAATTTTCTTGGCCGTTTAGGTCGGAAGTAGTCTAATTTCTTCGGAAATTAGACTATTTCCGACCCTTCTTCTTGTTTTTCATTGTTTTTTCTTGTTTTGGTTTCTTTTCTGTTGATTTGTTCCCAATTTATTTGAGTTTTTCCTAGATTTTTCTAGGTTCTTGATTCTCATGGATGAGAATTTTTTTAGAGTTTCAATAATTGGGAAGAAGATTTTGGTTCATACAGGTTTATGATTTATCATCAACTCGTTGATCAGAACAATTCGTTCGCAGATTGCGGAAGACTCTACTTGGAAATATGTGAAATCACCGAAAATCACTGCTCGCGTCAAGCTAGAACCGGTGGTGTAACGCCCCGACTTCTAAACACCATTAATTAGGTTAATTATCTTTAATTTGCAGCGGAAACCCTAATTTAGTCGGAGCGTCACTTGCCGTATTTCCCTCGTGGAAAATACAAGGCGACATAACCTTTTTCAATTACTAAATAAACTTTAATAATAAATACTTTTAGCATCTGGTTAATATTAGTATTAAAATCTAACTCAAATCATGAGATCAAACTTAGAGTTTAATTAATACATCCCTTTATTACTAATGACATAATTGTCTCTACTAAACATCGATCGTGAATTTGATGGTTGCATCCTCACTCTAAGGCATCCCATGATCTTCTTCGTACCTAAAACAAAAGCAACATCGTGAGCCGAGGCCCAGTAACATACTACCCTAACAGCGTAAACTCATTTCAATTCATTTTATTTACTTTGCAATCAGGGAGAATAGAACATAGTAAAACATTTTCATAAATACAATAAAACATCATTTATAACTTGAAACTTTGATAGTTCCCATTATCTTTCTTAAAACCTTCTTTTTACTTGGTAACTGACAAGTTAGCCTTGCGGGACGTCTCCCACCTTGCGATAGTCCTCAAGGAGCACTCTCCCTTGTTGGACATACGCCCGTACCTAAATAGTTTCTCTTTTAGCTTGCGGTAACCCTCAAGGAGCACTCTCCCTTGTTGGGTGTCCCGCGGTACGGCGGTACGGCGGTACGTGCACGACCTAGAAATAGTAACCCCACTAACTGCCAGAACCGGTTACACTTTTATTTATCATGTTTCGTATCTTATTCGTAACTCATAAACATCATTCTTATAAAATCATTCACAAACACATTTAAATATCATCATTCATAAAACACACTTATAAACATATTTCATATCCCACAATCCTATAAAAACATATCATTATAAACATATTTCATAATCTCATAAAACACATTTCATAAGGGGATTGTGGGTGTTAGCAATAGATGTTACCTCAACCGTAGTTTATACTTCCTGTTCGATGGATCGTTATTCCTGAGCTCCGAGTTCGATTTCTTTCACAATATTAAATCATTCAATTAGTTATTAAACGATTAATATTTTAAAATTAATACTTTATAATAAGTTTATAAATAATTGAATTTACGAATTATAATTTCATAGTTTTAACGAAAATGTTATTATTAATCAAAATTTCAATCTAAATTCATATTTCATAAATCGATTTTATACGAATATTATTTAAACCAAAACTCTGCCGAAATATATTTATAATATTATCATTAAGAATTTATTTAATTGAAATGTTTAAGTAACCGTTTATTTTTACAAAATAATTAGATTGGTAAATAATTGGGCAAAATAACAAAACTCACTTTGGGAATTTGGGCCAAGGGAATGTGGGCTTAACTTGAGCAACAAAACAAAGTTCCAATTACTGGAACTCGTTTCCTTTGAGGGAAACAGAACACGAAGGAACAGGGGATGGACGAAGAGGAAGGGCGGAGAGAAGGGAGGTGGCGGCTGGATGGCTGATGCTTGGGCGATACGGAGGCGCGAAAGTGCGCCGGTGATGGTGGTTGTGGGTGCTGCGACAGCGAGAGAAAGGAAGGGGGAGCACGAACAGGGCGAGACAGGGGAGAGAAACAGGGGAGGGGTGTTTCCCGGTCGATTCTGGGCGGCGCAGCAGCAGCTGCCGGGTCTTGTGAGGCGGAGGTGGGTATAGAAAGTGGTGCGGTGGCCTGGGTGTGGTGGTTTCGTGGCTGGGTGGTGCGGCAGCGGCGAAGAAAGAGGGAGGCAGAGGTGTGCGTGAGAGGGAAGAGCAGGGGAGTGAGCAAAGAGGGACAGGGGAGAGCGAAGAGGGCGGAGGGGATGGTGGTTGGTGCGTGGTTGAGATGGTGGTGCTGGGCAGCAGATAATGGTGGTGGTGGACGGTGGTTGTCACGGTGGTTTCAGTGATGGTGGTGATTGATTGCTTGAATCAGAGAAGAGAGAAAAAGAAGTGGAATTGGTCTCTTGTTTTTGCAAATGGAAATTCTGAAATTGTTGAATTTGTAAAGGATTGAAGTGGAAGAAGCAAACTTGATTTTTGTTTTGAATGGAGACTGAAATGAAGGAAGAAGGAAGGAAGGAAATTTCCTCCTTACTTTGTACGTGGGGAGCAAGGAAGAGAAGAAAGGGAAATGGAATCTTGGTGCTCCAAGGGCATTTTCGTAATTTCACATGGTTGGCTAAAATTCAGAAATTCTGTTTCTATTTTTGGAAATTACTAAAAATAGAAATGTTAAATTAAAACAAAGTCTCGTAAAATATATCGTTAACGAAAAATAAATAAATTTTCGTTTATAAATTTATCGTTTAAAATAAATCGTAAAATCGTTTAAAATAACGAAATTTTTAAATTATTTCTAATAATTAAAACGAAATTACGTTAATACAATATTATTAATTTTAATAAATCGAGTTTAAAAATTTCGGGGTATTACATTCTTACCCCCTTAGAAAAAGTTTCGTCCTCGAAACTTGAATTGATTGTTGAAAGTCGAATATATTTGAATAAAAGTACGAGATTTTATTTTAAAACCAAGATCTCACGATTTCATTCCAGTTCCGACAATGTCTAGCTTACATTCCGCCATCTTCTTTAATGACTCCGCTTCAACTCAAGACCTAGAATCGAAGAGTAAAGAATACAAAAGGGGCAAAATTATATATCGACCCTTAATCGTCATTAAGGTCAATTACATTCTGCCAGCATCTTTCGTACCTCCACTTTACTTCATAAAATAGGATCGAGGAGCAAAGAACATAAAAGGGGCAAACTTGTTAGCTTAGACTAGGCTCCCATTTTACTTTGTGATATCTTGTTTGAAAATATTTTTCTTACCAAAAATAGTAATATTTAATGCAAAATTTATGACTTTGAAAATGAGAATAAATATTTATCTAACAATTGCAATACTCAAATAATTTGTAAAAGTCATTTATTATAACAATCTCATACTCTGAGCTCAGGAGAACCTCCATCGAAGACGACTTTCATACGTAACGATTTGTTATTACCAATACAATCATGTCAGCATAAACATAATTCATAAAGCATATCTTAAACACATAATTCTTTAATTGAAAATTTCATACATAAGCATAACATTCATATAACTAATGATGGTAATACATCTTAGTTTGATACTTGATTAACGCATATTACTTTCAAAATTTCCATCATTTAGTTTAGACTATTTCTTCTAGATGTTCGATCACGCGTTTTCAAAAGATCATTCATTCTTTACTCCATAGTAGCGAAGTCGTCATTGTCATTTGCGTCATCGCCTTTTCCTTGCATTAAAAACACTCTTCCATTCGAAGTTGCTCCACGTGGGGGATTACGGTTGAAATTTGTAGTGCCACCATTTCCTTTGTTTTCATCGTTTCTCCTATCACCTTGCTCTCGATGTATTTGAGGACAATCTCTGATTTGGTGATCTTTGCTACCACATTTGAAGCAATCTCGCGTACCAATTCGACATTCTTTCTCAGTATGGTTCCATCTTCCACACTTGGCGCATCCACGATTCTTGTTGAAGCTTTGGTTTCCGTTATTCCCTCCTTGATAGCTGACATTGACATTTTGTTTCTTATTGTTCGGTTGATTTTCTTCGAAGCTCCCTTTTCGTTTTCCATATGTTTCTTCTCGAAGCTTGATAATTCTTTCGACGTTAATTGCTCGATCGTACAACTCTTGGAAAGTGGAAATTCTAGAACTTGAAAGACGATCACGGATCTCAATGCTTAATCCTCCTTCAAATCGATTCATCCTTTGCCTATCAGTAGTCACCAGGTCAGGGGCAAATCGAGCAAGCTCATTGAATTTCACTGCATATTCTAGAACATTTTTCTTTCCTTGACTCAATTTGATAAATTCCGATTCCATTTGCATTTGTAGAGAATAGGGATAAAATTGTTCCCGCATAGCTTCCGTCAGTTTTTCCCAACCAAAACCAGGCTCATTTTGGATTCCTTTAACACTTTTCCACCACAGGTTGGCTTGTCCTTTCAAGTAAAAGACAGCATAGTTGACCTTCCATTTCTCGGGGCATTGAGTTGCATCAAATAACTTCTCCATATCGCTAATCCATTCCTCAAATTCAGTAGGGTCTGGCTTGCCATCATAGGTAGGGGGTTTATGAGAAGCGAACTTCTTGAACATGTTGGAGCATTCTTCTTGCTCTGACCTTGGCTTTTGACGATTTCCTTGCAGAAGTTCCGACATTATCAATCTCATTAAATCCATTCGATTATCGCTTGTTTCTCCTGGAGTGTCCCCGAAAATGGGATCCTTGCGCAATTCTTCAATTCTTTCTTGCATTCCTCCCAGCGCTAATACAGATTTGTGATTACCATTGCCATCGTTAACATCGTTATCGTTTCTAGTGCCGTCAATAGGAATATTTCCGCTTGAAGTCATCGCCGATCTGATCGCAAGGATACAACACTTCAGATAATCTTTTCTTCTTGAAATTAGACTAAGAAATTCTGCAAATCATAATAAAGAAAACATTCCCGTTGCGTTCCCCGTCCTATCACTCACACTCATTTCATTTTAACTTAGCATGATTTTAACTTATTCTTTTTACTCATTCCTTAAAATTCTTGCTTAAAACCTAGTAAATTTTTATTTCGTGCAAAACCCGTAAAGTTTAGCACTTATGGTCGCAGAACCTTGGCTCTGAATACCAAACTGTAACGCCCCGACTTCTAAACACCATTAATTAGGTTAATTATCTTTAATTTGCAGCGGAAACCCTAATTTAGTCGGAGCGTCACTTGCCGTATTTCCCTCGTGGAAAATACAAGGCGACATAACCTTTTTCAATTACTAAATAAACTTTAATAATAAATACTTTTAGCATCTGGTTAATATTAGTATTAAAATCTAACTCAAATCATGAGATCAAACTTAGAGTTTAATTAATACATCCCTTTATTACTAATGACATAATTGTCTCTACTAAACATCGATCGTGAATTTGATGGTTGCATCCTCACTCTAAGGCATCCCATGATCTTCTTCGTACCTAAAACAAAAGCAACATCGTGAGCCGAGGCCCAGTAACATACTACCCTAACAGCGTAAACTCATTTCAATTCATTTTATTTACTTTGCAATCAGGGAGAATAGAACATAGTAAAACATTTTCATAAATACAATAAAACATCATTTATAACTTGAAACTTTGATAGTTCCCATTATCTTTCTTAAAACCTTCTTTTTACTTGGTAACTGACAAGTTAGCCTTGCGGGACGTCTCCCACCTTGCGATAGTCCTCAAGGAGCACTCTCCCTTGTTGGACATACGCCCGTACCTAAATAGTTTCTCTTTTAGCTTGCGGTAACCCTCAAGGAGCACTCTCCCTTGTTGGGTGTCCCGCGGTACGGCGGTACGGCGGTACGTGCACGACCTAGAAATAGTAACCCCACTAACTGCCAGAACCGGTTACACTTTTATTTATCATGTTTCGTATCTTATTCGTAACTCATAAACATCATTCTTATAAAATCATTCACAAACACATTTAAATATCATCATTCATAAAACACACTTATAAACATATTTCATATCCCACAATCCTATAAAAACATATCATTATAAACATATTTCATAATCTCATAAAACACATTTCATAAGGGGATTGTGGGTGTTAGCAATAGATGTTACCTCAACCGTAGTTTATACTTCCTGTTCGATGGATCGTTATTCCTGAGCTCCGAGTTCGATTTCTTTCACAATATTAAATCATTCAATTAGTTATTAAACGATTAATATTTTAAAATTAATACTTTATAATAAGTTTATAAATAATTGAATTTACGAATTATAATTTCATAGTTTTAACGAAAATGTTATTATTAATCAAAATTTCAATCTAAATTCATATTTCATAAATCGATTTTATACGAATATTATTTAAACCAAAACTCTGCCGAAATATATTTATAATATTATCATTAAGAATTTATTTAATTGAAATGTTTAAGTAACCGTTTATTTTTACAAAATAATTAGATTGGTAAATAATTGGGCAAAATAACAAAACTCACTTTGGGAATTTGGGCCAAGGGAATGTGGGCTTAACTTGAGCAACAAAACAAAGTTCCAATTACTGGAACTCGTTTCCTTTGAGGGAAACAGAACACAAAGGAACAGGGGACGGACGAAGAGGAAGGGCGGAGAGAAGGGAGGTGGCGGCTGGATGGCTGATGCCTGGGCGATACGGAGGCGCGAAAGTGCGCCGGTGATGGTGGTTGTGGGTGATGCGACAGCGAGAGAAAGGAAGGGGGAGCACGAACAGGGCGAGACAGGGGAGAGAAACAGGGGAGGGGTGTTTCCCGGTCGATTCTGGGCGGCGCAGCAGCAGCTGCCGGGTCTTGTGAGGCGGAGGTGGGTATAGAAAGTGGTGTGGTGGCCTAGGTGTGGTGGTTTCGTGGCTGGGTGGTGCGGCAGCGGCGAAGAAAGAGGGAGGCAGAGGTGTGCGTGAGAGGGAAGAGCAGGGGAGTGAGCAAAGAGGGACAGGGGAGAGCGAAGAGGGCGGAGGGGATGGTGGTTGGTGCGTGGTTGAGATGGTGGTGCTGGGCAGCAGATAATGGTGGTGGTGGACGGTGGTTGTCACGGTGGTTTCAGTGATGGTGGTGATTGATTGCTTGAATCAGAGAAGAGAGAAAAAGAAGTGGAATTGGTCTCTTGTTTTTGCAAATGGAAATTCTGAAATTGTTGAATTTGTAAAGGATTGAAGTGGAAGAAGCAAACTTGATTTTTGTTTTGAATGGAGACTGAAATGAAGGAAGAAGGAAGGAAGGAAATTTCCTCCTTACTTTGTACGTGGGGAGCAAGGAAGAGAAGAAAGGGAAATGGAATCTTGGTGCTCCAAGGGCATTTTCGTAATTTCACATGGTTGGCTAAAATTCAGAAATTCTGTTTCTATTTTTGGAAATTACTAAAAATAGAAATGTTTAATTAAAACAAAGTCTCGTAAAATATATCGTTAACGAAAAATAAATAAATTTTCGTTTATAAATTTATCGTTTAAAATAAATCGTAAAATCGTTTAAAATAACGAAATTTTTAAATTATTTCTAATAATTAAAACGAAATTACGTTAATACAATATTATTAATTTTAATAAATCGAGTTTAAAAATTTCGGGGTATTACAGGTGGAGTACGAGATGTGATTTAGAATGCAGAATAGTAATTGTTTTGATTGTAACAGTTATGTATTTTCTTTGAATCTGTATCATTGTATATGCCGTATAACTTATTATTAATGGATATTGTTATTCCCCGTCAAAAAAAAAAAAAAAATGTTTACAACTAAAGCCATGGATAAGATATGTCGGTATGCCATTATGTCACGAGCTATGAATCTCACGTCACACATTTGTAATCAATTAAAGGTGTTGAGGAATTAGTTTCTCTAATTAATTTTGTTTTAAAGAGGCCCAAAGTCAAAGTTTAAAGTTTACCCGGCCCTTTGTTAAATTATATGATTGAGTGGTAAGCCCAACACCCATTATCCGACCCATTAGCCTTTTTAATGAACGGACAATTATATACGGAGTAGTGATTATTAAATCGTCTTTTTAAAGTCCTCATTTTATTCAAAACTTGTGATTTTAGTGAGAATATATATGATGTATATAGAGGTGGCAGTTGAAAGTTGAAAAAATATATAAATTATATAGTGAATTAATATTCAATAAGAAGGATATGAAGTTGTAAATAATTCATATTTCAACCAACGAAAGGAAAATTTGAAAAAATAATTTATTGATGAAAGATTGGGTGACACATGTCAACTAATCATCTATGATTTTACTTTTTAAATAACATGTATAAATGTGTGGTCGTGTGGGATAGGTTATAAATCTCACCTAAGGATGTCAGTGGGGCGGGTTTTACGGGAGACCCGCCCCGCATTGACCCCAAGTAGGTGGGGATGGAGGTAGGTTTGGCAGGTAAAGGGACGGGGATGGGTCCAAATTAAATCAAGTCAGTTATCTTCTTAATTAACATATACTAACCAGAAACTCAAAAATAAACAACCCCTTAAAACAAGAGCCAGGCAAACAAGAAAAATCCCATTTTGAGTACTCAATACTCTCTAGTCTGTACAAGAAGTAACTGTGAATATAGGCACAAGTATCTGTTAGTCTGTTACAGACACTGATGAATGTATTCTTGACAGTCCAAAGAGGCAAGAGGAAGCAAAGTGACATATAAGTAATAAAGTCAAGAGTTGACAATATGGCATCATCACTCTACTTTCAACAACCCTTCAGCTGCATAGGTGCACTACTTATCAACATACAGAACACTTCCTACTCCAAAAATGAAAATAGCAGGAAGATAAATTCTGGAACATGATTACGAACCATAGCTGACAGGATATAACTTTAGCAGAAAAAAGAGTCGAACAATCATAATTTGAACAAATAAAGGTCTCTGTATTTTCGACATATTCAAATCACTGTACTAAAGACGCACCATTGAACTGTTGATAAACATCAATTGCCATTTTCCCTACTATCGAAAGCGGTAACTCAACCTGTAATTCATTCAAATGCTTCTCTTTACACTTTATGGCCTGTTCACACAAATAGCAAAAGGTATACAAACACAAGAATCTGAGTACTAAACAGTAAACAACATGCCCAAGAACAGTAAACAACTTCCTCAAAACCCCAATCACTCTATTTTAATCATCACGCACTCAATCAGGAAACACCCAAATAAAAAGGGGGAAACCCCTTAAAATCAACAAATTATAAACCCTAATTTAACAACAACAACAACAACAACAACAACAAAAGAAATCAGAAAACAAGATGTTAACATGAAGATGTTGACAGAAAACAAGAAGCTTCACTTAGTTAAGGAAAGCAATAGATGTCTGAAATCGTGATTTACAAGCACGTATAATGTCAGTTACAGTACTTGAGAATCTGTATATCCAGTTAAAACCGGCCACATGTACTAGAAGCTTAGAGTTACATTACTTGCATCCCTAAGGTCTAAGCTACATTACTCAGCTCCAAGTTAAGCTACAAAGACCAGTACTCTTTCTCGTTATTCACAAAGTTTCCTACAATTATTACAAACTCACAGCATAGCCAAAACAAATCCGATAAGTGGAACATAATTTCTGAAACCAACACGCGAGTACAGCTTATGATCAACTAGTCAAATGCACGTCTTTCAGCGACATTATCTTCTCAGGGCTCACTTTGGGGCAACCAGCAGCCATCTCATCAAACCCCTGCAATTATTATTTTGTTTAAAAAAAAATAAACAAGATTATTAATGTAATCATAAACAATATTTGGACTCATAACGAACAAGAATATATAAGAACTTCACTACAGAGGCTAAGCGATTTACATGTATTTTCTGTATTCCGTCTTCAGTATTCAGATAACGCAAGAGTTTCACAACTGCATTACGACTGTTCAACCCTCCAGCATTATCGAGAGCAAAATCTCCAGCAAGAAACATCAAGACCTGAATTGAATCAAATACATGTCACACCTTCAAACAGGGCCAAGTTTTTCCAATCGATTATCTAAAAATATTGAATAATACTCCTTAGTGTTAAAATACTAATCTACTATTGTTATGTTTGTACCAAGTTGCTCTATCAAGTTTTACAGCTGTATTTGTACCCCCCCAAAATAAAAATCCATGTCATTATATTACTACATAGCTATATTGAATCATAGTCTGGAAAATATTAATGTCTTCCCATGGTTATTAGTTGATGACAGTCTAACTTCAAGATGACCAGAAATACCCCTCTTTGTATCCAAGCAATTAAAACAGAAACTCCAAATTGACAATCTGAATGAGAAATATTAGGTCCTACGAAAAAATGATGCACCCCAAAAGCAACAACTTAAATAGAAGTATACAATTAAGGTAATCCTACAACAGGGCATAAACAACAAACATGACAATGAACATTTAAGCAGTGACAATCTGAATGAGAAATATTTAAGCGACAAAGCAATGCTCTAAAAGTCAAGTCACTGATGATACAACACGTACGTCCTGTAATAATACCGTGATATTTATCTTTCCTCTAAAAAAGCATCAAGAAAAAGTGTAGACAACCCCCAAAACATCATTCAATATCATTCTAGATCATAAGCATTTCACCTACTTATTAATCCTATTGACTGCAGGAACTAATCTTGTTAATCCTTCAACAACAAATGAGTTTAAACTACCAATAGAAACATCATAATCTCAATAGTACCTCAGTACAATGAATTCCAAGTGGCATGGGTGTATCTTTGTACTCCTTCACTGGATTTTTCATCAAGTCGTACAACTGTTTATCAACCTTCATAAGAAACCACAACATCATTTTTAAATATTAGCCATATGAAGAAAGGGGAGTAACAATAAGACTTGGCTTGTTAAATGGGATGTCAAAGAGACATAATAAACTCAACAGTACCTCTGAGTCAGGAGTACCGAATGGGATATCAAATGCTATGTCTCTAAGGCCACCAACAGGGTCATTGGAGAGGAGTGACAGAAGTGTATCATCGAGCAAGGCCCTGTTATACTCTTTGATCACCTTCAAAGGAAGTTATAACTTCATCATAAGAGACTAAAGTTGATTAAGATAACAAAAAGCAGGCTATTTAGTTTTTTTTACTTTTCATGGAGGTGGAATTTCCAACAATAAAAAAGCATTATGCAGAGAAAGTAAAAGTATTCTCAAATATGTAATATAACTCACCAAGGAGCGAGAGTACACCCAGCGTTTGGAATCTTGGAGGCATTGCAGCAAATGCGGAATATGAGCTGCAATGTGCATAAGAAACATTAATTTCAAACTAGACAAGTATGGGTGCTAAAACAAAACATTACTCTCGTTATAAAACCTTTAAACAAGTTTCTGGAACATTCAGCAACATTTGGATCCTCTGGATTCTGTTTGGAAACTTCATGATACAGCTTCATTTGCAGGTCTCTACCTTTATCAACCAAAACAAGCTAAAAACAAGAGAATTAGTAAGAAACGACAAGAAAAATTGAGGACATAACATCTAGCTAGGAGAGTCAGACAGGAGTTCCTACCTCAAATCAAATATTATATCATTGGAATACAAGACTTAGCAGCATATCAAAACTGAATCCAACAAATTTCATTGGAGCCTCTATCACCTACATAATCCTAGACTGATTTATTGAATAGGTTAATGCCTCAATGGATCAAAGATCGTCAGATAATTTATGTTCCAACATAATTATAGACACTCTGAGACAAGAAGTAATATATTGTAGCGTTCTTAAATATATTCCTTCAGTGTCACAAGAAGCATGTCACTGAGAATCGGATAATGTACCAGAAAGTAAGATGTTCCCTTGTGTACTGGTTAGTGTATAGGTACTTCAAGATTTTAGCAGCATATCAAAACTGAATCCAACAAATTTCCTTTTTCCTCCTAATCTGGATGGGGAAGATGATAATCCAACAAATTTCCTACATAATCCTAGACTGATTTATTGATCAAAGAATTGGTACTTCAAGATTTAATTCGGTCCAAATCATCTAGTACTCCACTACTCCGTATGATTTTCTTTTAAGTCCAAACAGCAAAAATGGTAGCATGAATTTACTGTAATTAGATCTGTAAGACATTCTCATCAACACTCCAATACATCATCATCGATCTTTGTCGCTATCAATTTGAAGCATACATTTCATATCCGCAAGAAAACAAAGACGCTAGACAAGTTCATCGAAATAATGTACTCAAACTTGATTAGAATACCAAACAGAAATCATATTAATATTGACCTAACAACAATAAATCAACAAATTAAAAGCTAGAACACAATTCCAAATGAGCCATAAAATCAATAAATCATCAAGAAAAACACAATTCCATAAAAAAATTATGCAAAACGAAACACGGAATTCGAACCAATTACAAAACCAAAACACATTTCGACAACAAATACACAGCACAATCAAATCAAAATATGTAAATTATACCTGAAAAACGACCAACTTCTTGCCAAGAAGACCTTCCAAACCCCCAAACTTCTGGATTTGGTTCCAGTAGAAATGTCTCATCTGGTTCCTCAACAAGCAGTCGTACGACCTGGAGTTTGTTAGGTCGGGAACAAACGTACTTTTCTCTTTCATTTGCTTGAAAGTTGTGATGCCGCCGCCGCCGCCGCTGTTTCCGCCTCCGTCTATCATCCCCGGCATGTATAACATATCGTCGCCGAGAGCCGCGAGGTCATCCATCGTCATCGTCAGGTCTCTCTCTTTTTCCATTTTAAGTGGGACTGTGTAATTGTGTTATTGTGTAATTCAGTAATTGTGTTTGTGTGATTGTGTAAATGTGTAATGTTGCCGCCGTTCGCTTTTCTTAGGACAAGCTTCTCTTATAAAAAGAATTTACTGAGCTTTATTTATTTTTTTATTTTTTTTATTTTTTTTATTTTTATGCAAAGGAACTAAGAAGATTAAAATTGGAAATTAGTCAATGACTTATTTTCCCTTAAACTTATAGATACATAATAGTTAGAGATCGTGGCCGTATTAGCAGTACCCGAAATAGACAAATTAAAATCTTCTAATAAAGGTTTAGTACAAAGATAAATTTGTTTTTACGATCTATAAAAATCGGAAAATTATTTTTTACCGCCTAAAAAACTAAAATTCATATTTTACCACTTTAAAAAAGATAAGACTTGTATTTTTACCATCTGAAAACGGAAAAATAGATGAAATCGTTATGTACCACTCACTCCGTCTCTTTTTGTTCTTTACGTTTGGTATTTTATACATGTTTTATATGATGAAATTTAATGTTCTAATGGAAAATGTGAGAGATTAAATGCTCCAGTGAATTTAATTGGTTAAAATAATAATTAGACACAAATTTTGATAGAATATTAAAATATTTATGTGATAATATAAAAAGAAATTAAAAAAAAATTGAGACACCCAAAAAGAAAAACATAAAGAACAAAAAAGAGACGGAGAGAGTACAACCTAGGGGAGGGAAATGGAAAATACGGCTTTTTTGCATTTTTTGCCAACCAATCAACCATTTTGTTGGTGAGTCTGTCTTCAAAGATCAAAGTAACGCCTTGGAGACCTTCATTTTTTCCCCGAATTCATCAAGCAACTAAGTAATACCCGGAGTTACACACAGCAGGGCCATAGACATCATTCACAACTTGAAGGCAGTCAGTAAAAATAATGCAACTAGACCACAGATGATCTTATATCCACGAGAGCGCTTCTTTGATGCCCAAAAGTTTTGCCTAGAACGCATCATGGGCATAAGCATGCCCAGCTTTGCCCACGACCCAAACACCATATTGGTTTCTAGCCACAAAAGCAAAACCTGAAGGAGAAAGAGGGGGAAGGAACGAAGGAGTTGTATTCTGGATTTGGCCTAATTCACTTGTTTGAAAATATTTGGAATTTGGATTTGGATTTGGATTTGAATTTGGATTTGGATTTGGACTAAATCCAACCCTTAAAGAAATAAAGCCATTTTTGAGAATTTGAAATACCATTTGAAAGGTTCTCCTCTTTGCCCAATTTCCTAACTTTTTTTCTCTCTCCTCTCCCAAACCCATCGTCGCCTGACTCGCCTCAACCGTCACTCCACCACCTCTCTTGCAATCAACCACCGCTTCATCACAACCACCATCACCTTCCTGATGACCACCTCCATGGGCCGCCTCCTCCCTACGGTCGCTTCCATATACTATGCCATATCCTTCTAGAAATTTCTCCATATTTCTCTCTCCTGTTCATCACATAACTAATCATTCTACTCAAATTAATCACCTAATTCTGCTTCAATTAACACCTAATTAAGCACAAAAATTTCAAATTCACAATCTTCATTGGAAATTATCAGTGATCAACCTTGGAATTAAGAGTTGTAAATTTTCACCTGACAATTAAGAAGATAAAAAACAACAGAGCTTGATTAGGGATTGAAATCGCGCATAATAATCAGAGCAGCAACAAAGTTGAAGAAAACTTCTTGGAGGAAACGATAGGGAGGAGAAAGAAAGCAAGTGACCTGAGAAGATTGAGGTTTCTCCGGCATTGAGAAGAATTGGGGGAGGAGAGAGAATGACATGATATTAATGTTTGCAAGAGAATCATATTGCAATTGATAGATGTGTTTGTTTGGAAGAGAATAGTATTGCGGGAAGAAAATCATGTGTTTGTGGATACAAAGGAAATCAAACTGTTGATTATTACTTGATTATTTTTGCTTGTTTGTTTTTTTTGACAAGAATTTTTGTTGCTGTTGTTGAATTATATAAGAAATAAATGGTTCATGTATTCAATTATGAAATTAGAATTCCATAGTTTTCCAAACACCAAGTGAATTTGAAATGATCATTTAAAATTCTTAGTTTTTCCCAAACATAGTATTTGGAATTGAATTTCAGTATTTGAAATACATATTTGAAATGACTCATTTCAAATGAAATGATAGTATCCAAGTACTATCTTAATTTGCTGGCTAACCTATCCTACCATAACTACTAGAAGAAAAACCTCATTTTGGATGACCCACGGCACCCATATCTAACCCCAACAATCCCCATTAATTCCGACTTTTGCTCATTTAGGAACTATCTAGTCAATCTAGAATTAAACTTGCCTTTTGTTTTCCAATCTAGAAAAAATACGATCCAGTTTTAGGACAACCTGACAGAAAGAATTATGTCACAAGTCTCAGTTGGAAAAAAGGAAGAAACCAGAAGCTGAATTTGAGTGATAGGTATAGAAAGAATGTCCATGTCGATTTCAACTCCCCTCGTCTAGGTAGTGGCCCCAGCCATAATTAATCGACCTAAAAGACACATTAATCATTTGCCAAACACACACTATTAATCTCGACATTAGTAGAAAACTCCAAGCCTCCCTTATCCCTCGGACGACACATTTTCTCACGGGAAATCTAAGCCATTGTTCTATTACTAAATTCCTAATTAAGGTTACTCCAAGTAATACTAAACACAGTTTTTTATTGTGGCGTAAATTACGAAGTGGTCATATTTTTCTATTGTTTTTATTGCAACTCATTTTTTAATTGAAAATCATTATTATAAATTAACTGAATGCTCAAAAAAATTATTGAAGTTGTGTGTTGTATCTCCCATGGCTCCTTTTTGAGTCGAAATAGTTGAAGAGCATTAGTTTGCCCATATCTCAAACTCGATGTGAGATCCATGGCTGAATGCTTGTTTAAAGCACCCAACTCGATCATCATTGGGGAACTCGTAGGTTCGATTCCTCTCTCGGGCTTCACTAGATCCTCGTAAAAATTCTTCTTGAGAAACAATAGGGGCAGTTCGTTCCTCTTCCGGCCAGATAAGAATTCGACCTATTTCCAGAAGTCTCTGTTTTCAAAGGTTGTTTCCGCTAAGCCAGAGGTTGGTCTAGGGGGTGTATAGTCCGATCGTCCAAAGAAACCTGAGACACTAAGAGATCCAACCGCCATTGGTGAACTAAAATGACACTGGGGCTGATCCCTTTCCTGTTGATGCAAGTAACTAAACTGCCTTAAGATACGAATGATAGCCCGCAACCTTTCCAAAATCTTCGCTTTAGAGACTTCATATCCTAGCCTTGCGCCCTTAGGAAAGTCATCAGTCCTCTTGAACAACCTATGATGATTCATATCCTCTTTGATTAACCGCCTTTTCAAATTTCATTCCCCTTAATAAAGAATTCAATAACATTTGACTAACTCGGGTTTAGTTAAACAGTATTGATCCCCGGAGATTCCTTCCAAGGAAATGGGAATGGATATAATGGCACAGGCTCTTTCTGAATATTGATGCACTCACCCCCTTTATTGACTAGTGGGATATTAAAGCAGAGGACCCTCTCGCCGGCCGATCTTAGTCTCCTCCTTTTGTCCAATAATTCTTTCTAACAGTCGTGAACAAGCCCTGCTAACAACTCTTTGTCCAATTCTATTCCTATCTCCTGCTCCATAAGGGTCAGAACTCGATCCTTTCATTAGACCTCGAATGCGCTCTGACTCTTGGAGGAAGATCTGCTTGCGAGCATTGAATCGTTGCAGCTTTTGCTATTGGTCGACAAATCGCTGCAACCAATGTCCCGAAAGTAGCCTCCATCCTCTTTTGAGTAGAATGACGGGCTCTTAGCAATAGAAGTGGGCATTAATGGAGCTTCTAGGACTGTGTTGAATAAAGCTCTCTTTGTCCATATAATCTTGATTTTGTTGTAAAAAAACGTATGAAGTCGCTAGAGCGCAGTTTTTGGATAGTGTCAATTGGCTTATTCGATGCTCACTACCTGAATTCAGGAGTTAACCTGGTCGAGATCAGATGATGCAAGGATCAGATTTGAGAAACTTTCTGGAAATTCGCCTCTTTCGGGATCTTCTATGACTCTATTAGCTTCTTTCTTCCAACGTCCAATGAAGGTCACTTCACTCGCCTAAGAAGGAGTTACGTTGTGGGACTTTTTGGATCAATTGCTGAGGAGCAGACGATCTTGGCTTAGAGAGATGCACCTTTTAGCTTGTTATCGCCTTTTAGGTTCTTGCTCTGGTTTCAGGGAATCCTTCGCTAAAGCTCATAATGACCCTGCTCTTAGGGTGGATTTATGGAATGCACTGAAGAGAATAAGTGAGAGTATTGAGAATAATGCTTGGATCGTTGGGGGTGACTTTCATTATGTTCTTAATCTTGATGACAGAATTGGTTCTCCTGTCACTTTGCTTATGTTTGGCGTAAATAGTCAAGCACAGGTAGGCGTACAGTTGATCACAATACCATCTTCAGTAGATCGATCGAGTAGCTTAGTTTCATTACCTCTAACGAGGCTTAGTCAAGCACTTCAAGGTTACTCAGCTCCAAGTTAAGCTACAAAGACCAGTACTCTTTCTCGTTATTCACAAAGTTTTCTACAATTATTACAAACTCACAGCATAGCCAAAACAAATCCGATAAGTGGAACACAATTTCTGAAACCAACACACGAGTACAGCTTATGATCAACTAGTCAAATGCACGTCTTTCAGCGACTTTATCTTCTCAGGGCTCACTTTGGGGCAACCAGCAGCCATCTCATCAAACCCCTGCATTTATTTTATTTTATTTTAAAATAAGATTATTAATGTAATCATAAACAGTATTTGAACTTATTACGAACAACCATATATAGGACTTGACTATAGGGGCTAAGCGATTTACATGTATTTTCTGTATTCCGTCTTCAGTATTCAGATAACGCAAGAGTTTATGAACTGCATTACGGCTGTTCAAGCCTCCACCATTGTCGAGAGCAAAATCTCCAGCAAGAAACATGAACACCTGAATCAAATACCACATGAATAAATTAAAAAAATAAAAATAGAATCAAATCCATGTCAATATAAATTTGAAAGATACAAAACCTACATCCTGCAAGAATACCATGAAGTTTATCTTTCCTCGTCAAAACATTAATCAATTCAATAGGGTGGGGAACTTTGTGGCTTGTAGTTTGGCACTTCGGGAAACTAATCATTTTCAAAGAACAATGGAGGTGAAAACAGATCAATCTGACTCATAACAACTGAAGTCAAAGAAACTATTAACTTCAGACTCTTACTATCAATATTATTCTAGATTATAATTCAAAAGCATTTCACCAACTTACTAATACTATTGACTGCAGGGACAAATACTATTAATCCTTCAACAACAAATGAGTTTAAATTACCTAGCTGATATTGCTATTTTTAAAGCAATAGTTCCATTAGAAACATCATAATCTTAATAGTACCTCAGTACAATGAATTCCAAGTGGCATGGGTGTATCTTTGTACTCCTTCACTGCATTTTTCATCAAGTCGGACATCTGTTTAGATACCTTCATAAGAAACCACAACATTATTTTTTATGAAGGTAACAATAAAACTTGGTTAGTTGATGTTTCAAAGAAACATAATAAACTCAACAGTACCTCACGGTCAGGAGTACCAAATGGGATGTCAAATGCTATGTCTCTAAGGCCACCAACAGGGTCATTGGAGAGGAGCTTCAGAAGTGTATCATTGAGCAAGGCCCTGTTATACTCTTTGATAACCTTCAAAGGAAGTTATAACTTCATAAGAGGCTATTTAGTTTTTCATTTTTCATGGAGGTGGAATAGCCAAAATTAATAGTAAGACCTTTAAACAAGTTTCTAGAACATTCAGCAACATTTGGATCCTCTGGATTCAGTCTGGAAATGCCCTGAAACAGCTTCTCTTGCAGGTCCCTATGTTCATCAACCAAGACAAGCTAAAAGGAACAGGATTAGTAAGAATTAAACGGAAAGAAAAATTGAGGACATGAACATCTAGGAGAGTCGTACAGGAGTTTCTACATACTCAAATCAAATATTATCACATTGGTATACAAGACTTGGCAGCATATCAAAACTGAATCCAACAAATTTAGGGATTATAATTTTACAGCAAAAAAAGTTAAATTGCTTGAAACCAAAAAAAACATCACCAAACTGTGAAAAAAAATCTAACCATCAGATCCTCGGGGCAAAGCCACATTCGAGTAAGGTTCTTCACCTAGGCCCTAGGAAGGCGACTAGAATCACACAAACCTCCGAAAAAATCCCTTTTGCAATGTCAAGATAATTAGCGGTTTACACTGACCAACTTGCAGCTAGATAGATAAGGGAATAGCCAGAAATTTAAAGGATAACACCCCTTTTGCTATGCCAGGCATTTCTACTAGATCATTGTGAACAAGTCTCAGCAACACTACAAATATAAAATTCACTTTTGTCTAGATTTGATAGCAATCCAGAGTAAATAATATTTAGTTAAGTATTGCCCACTTCTCCTACTGGAACTGTAACTATCAGCAATGAGTCAATGACCAGTGGATTGATAGTATGATCATGCTGCCTTGTTGATTGATTCACTGCAGATCCTTTAACAATGCATATTATGCCAAAGTTGGAGGTATAAGCACTTCAGAAATGAACAGATTGGAGATGAAGTTACAGGTATAAGCACATTAGGCTTCAAGTAAACGTATATACATTTAGGAGATATTGTTTGCTGTTGGAAAAAGAAGGTGGAGGATGTCAAATTGATTGGCCAATGAAGACATGTTGGGTTAAAGAGAATTGGTCAAGAAATGACGAATACCCACACACGACTCCAGTTCTTCGACACTTTATTTCGGTCCAAATCATCTAGTACTCCGTATCATTTTTTCTTTTTAGTACAAACAACAACATTGGTAGCATGAATTTAAGGCGTCAACAGTCCAATACATTATCTTTCTCGCTATCAATTTGAAGCATACATTTCATAACAGTGACCCATATCCGCATCAAAGAGAGGTAGACAATTCATGGATATATTGATATTGACATAAGAACAATAAAATAAGACCTCAGCAAAAGGCGGGCCAGGCTGGGATCGGGCGGGGCGAGGATATAAAATCTGTCCATTATGTCGGACCGGGCCAAACTTGGGCCAATTTTATGCCCAAACCCGTTATATCAGGCCAAAATAGCGGGCTTTTCAAACCATTTATGGGCTTATAACTAAAATTATAGTTTTACGTTATCCGAAGCCCGCAAATTCAAAAAAATCGGCCCGGCCCGAAAACGGGCCGAAATATGCTGCCCAAAACGCGGTAGTCTTCGGGCCGGGCCGGGCCATGTTGATCAGCTATAGCACAATTACAAATGTACCATAAAATCAATAAATCATCAACAAAAAAACACAATTTCATCAAAAATTATGCAAAATAAAACACGAGATTCGTTCCGCTTACAAAAACAAAACACATTTCCACAACAAAAACACAACACAATCAAACAATTATTCAAAAATATGTAAATTATACCTGAAAAAAGACCAATTTCTTGCCAACAAGTTCTTCCAAACCCCCAAACTTCTGGATTTGGTTCCAGTAGGAATTTCTTATCTGGTTCCTCATCTGGCAGTCGTACGGGTTTCTCAGCTCGGGAACATTAAAAAATTTCTCTTTCAGTTGCTTGAAAGTTGTGATGCCGCCGCCGCTTCCTCCTCCGCTGTTTCCGCCTCCGTCATGAAACACAAACCGTATCGGAATCCTCTCCGGCACCAATATCATTTTGTCGCCGAATTCCGCGATGTTATCCTCCGTAATCATCACGAACTTTCCCTCATTTTCCATTTTAAGTGGAGTGGGTAAATGTGTAATAATCTTATGGCCGCCGTTCGCTTTTCTTACAACAACACGCAAGTTTCTCGAGTAAATAGATCTGCAGGTCCCTAAACTTTGCCAAAATGAGCAGTTAGGTCCCTCAAGTTTCAAAAGGAGCATTTAGGTCCCTCAAAATGGATGGAAACCGCTGCTTTTTGACTTCTGTTACTAACGGCCGTTAAAATTCAATTAAATTAAAAGGAAACTAAATAAAAGGCACTAAACGACAAAAAAACAGTTACATTTACCATTTACCAATAATTAAATAAAGGGAAATTCATTTCAGTTAGTTTTTTACAAAAATATAGCCGTTGAGGCTCTCAAAAAACAGAGTATTTAACATTCCATGGCAAATAAAACACTTAAAAATTTTGTAGAACGTGAATTATGAATTTTGTTACAATTTACAATTAGACGTTGCACTTACCGATATGTCCAATATTTCATGCTCCTGAATCTAATTTATTTATCAAGTTTAGATGTGTGTTCAAGCCCGTCTAATTAATTAAATAAATGAACATAAACGAGCTTGTTCACGAGCTTGTAACATGAACGAGCATGTTTGTGTTCAGATCATGTCCAAACTGATTTGTTTAATGAGCCTCATTTTGTGTTCTATCTCGTCTCAAAGCTAAGCTCGCTCATCAGAGTATTATTTAACGAAATTCAATTAATGGTCATACTCGTTAGATAAGAGGACGTAAAAGAGCTTCGTCCGAGTAAGGTAATGAACCTTAATACGGAGTATGTGTTCAAACTAGACACATATACGGAGTATGTATCCACTGTTCTGGAAATTTAAACATTTGTATTAGATACAAGTTGTATTTCAGACGCACTATATTTAATTTGGTCTTCCTTGGTCTACTAACTACTCCTAAGTATTTAATGAGGAGCATTGAGATGGGAGAAACAGCTTATCTTCCATTGGTCTTCCTTGACTATATAAACAGAAGGGGGTTGGCTTAAAGCATTACAACAAGACTATATTTAATTTGGTCTTCCTTGGTCTACTAACTACTCCTAAGTATTTAATGAGGAGCATTGAGATGTGAGAAACAGCTTATCTTCCATTGGTCTTCCTTGACTATATAAACACAAGGGGGTTGGCTTAAAGCATTACAACAAGACTATATTTAATTTGGTCTTCCTTGGTCTACTAACTACTCCTAAGTATTTAATGAGGAGCATTGAGATGTGAGAAACAGCTTATCTTCCATTGGTCTTCCTTGACTATATAAACACAAGGGGGTTGGCTTAAAGCATTACAACAATATTCATCTCTTATATCTTGGTTTGTATTCAATACTCCATATATAATTTCTTCTTCTACTCAACAACCCAGTTTTTTTTCCTTTCAATTCATCACAACACAATGAATATCTTCTTAACCATAGAAGATTTCGTATACAAATATCACCCCCCATATCAGAAAATAAAAATTAGTCATAAAAAAAACACGACCGTAGTTTCTCTGTCTAAGTAGCCTTCCAATGTCATGCTTCCATGACCCCTTGTTGAGTCATTCTCAAAGGGGTTGTGAATGTTGGAGAATCCTGAAAAGCAGATCATCGAATGGTGAGGAAATCATTTTTCGATGAAGTGAAGCTTGGGTTCGACAAAGGCGTGTTGTGAAGGGATCCACCTCGTGGGGCCTCACCTCGAGAGTTCTAGATGATGGCCATCAAACCAAGGCTTCAAGCAGTACATGAAACGAATGGATGGCATGTGAACAGAAGGTACGCGAGGCAGTTGGTCTGTATCCCAGAATGTCTGTATCCCGGGCCGAACAAACGTGAGTCGGATCAAATTGTGCATAAATGGTATCCGTTACTCGGTTGGTCTTATGTTATGGTTCAAGTGTATACCCTTTTGAGGATTGGGTTGGCAACGGGTATTTACTAGCCTTGTACAGTGGGGAAGGACCATTGTCATGTAACTAGATTATCCTTTATTAATATATGTTGTGATTTTGTGTTTAATAAGTTAAGTGTAAGAACTATTTGTAATCACATCGACACTTGATTTTTAACTACTTAGATATCTCATAGGATTTTGCCTTGGGATATTTGATGTATATTAGACTTCTAGTCATATTAATGAATTAGGACTCGATCATATTGTAATCCCTATATCATTGTTCAATGGAATACACTGCCATCTTCCACCAAATGATCAATCTATTTGTTTGGGGGGATTAGATCTCAGTTTTTTCTTTCTCGGAATTAATCAAGATCAAATATTTTAGCATCTCTTTTAATATATTTTGTCAATTTTTATTGTAGATGTATAGGGTTAAATTGCTCTGTTATGATGAAATGTGTAGGGTGAAAAAGCAAATGAAAAGGCTAAGGAACTTGAAAAAGCTAAGTCAAAATCAAAAGAAGCTATTTTAAATCATTTATACACATGTAAATTGATTTCCCTTTATTTAAAATCAGTTTTATTATTATTTAATTGAACTTAACGGAAAATGTAACGGTGTTAATAAAAATAGCTTATTCCATCCATTTTGAGGGACCTAAATGCTCCTTTTGAAACTTGAGGGACTTAACTGCTCCTTTTGGCAAAGTTAAGGGACCTCCAGACCTATTTACTCCAAGTTTCTCTTATAAACATTTAGTTTTTATAACCTTCCAAAAAGGAGTTAAGTACAAGATTGGGACCTCAGTTTTCACATAAATCACCAATCAGGACCTCAATCTTATTTACTCACCAATTGAGACCTAAGGTTAACAATCCGGCAAGTTAACCCAAGTTTAACTCACCGGAGCAAAAAATAAGAAACTTAGGTCCTTAATTCAATAACATCAATAACATAGGTCCTTGTTGCTTACTTATGAGTTTTCTAACATTTCAACTCTAAAATTAAAAATAAAAGCAATATGTTCTTGCTTCCTACAAAATATATCTGTTGGAGATCTTCAAAACAATGCATCACCTGTTATAAAATTACAACTAGTGCTGATAGTTCACAAAATTACAACTATTACTGCTAGTTCACAAAACCAAATTCTTGCAATCTACAGAAATGTTCCTGCGCGCTCATCCAGTAGTTCCTGCACTGCTTCCATTCTTCTCCAACCCTATGATCAACTTCCAAAAACCAACCCAAACCTTGAAAAAAAAACCACAAAAAATCAAAGTATGACCATGTTGTATAAATGTCATCAAAGAGTTATGAAAAGGGTTTCAAGAACAACAAAAAAATCAGCAAAATACATGATTGAAGATATTACATGAATAATATATGAAGATTAAGACAACACGCACTTGTTTAGTTTCATATTAAATCAAGCTTTCCTTCTGTTAATTAGGGTCTTGGTTACTTTCACACACCTGTTTAAGTGTTTTAGTTTAAGAACATGATATTGGTGGCAATTTTGTCATCCATGTGCCTGATTTTTACTTCGACTTCTGAGACCCTAACCACTAAATTATTCTAATCAACCACAGTACATCTTAAGTACTCCTACATTTTGATAAAACTAGTTTAGATAAAGATAGTGCTAACTTTCACTAAGAGATAAAGTAGTAGTATTAAGTAACGGTACAATATGTCGTTAGCTTTTAGGTGAATGTCGTATGAGAATGGCTAATTAATTAACTCTACCTGACATATCTAGATGCATTTCCATGGAGTAAGATTGAGATTTTCTCTGTCTCTTATATCTCATTAAGTACAGTAGGATATAAACTACTCAATACTCATATAATCTGTATTTATGTGTTAATTAGTTTGGAGGTGGGCGGTATGTTGTTCATCCATACGAACTCCTGACAAGTTAATTGGTGTATATATTTTTACATAGTGAACAAAGGTTGTTGCTGCTGTAATGTGTGTGGTATCACTCAAGGCTGATAATTTGTTTAGGTTACCTGTGTTGATTGAGTGAGATACATTTGGAAGTTTACAACAGACTGACAAATTATATGAGTATCTCCAAGGACAGGCTGCCAAAATGAAAGTTGATCAATTTATTTTACATTGTATATCTAGCATTGTGTTAAAAATATACAACCTGATTCCTGTTCAATTAGATTAATGTAGTACGCAGATTTAGCGTGAAAAAAGATCAGTTTTAGGCTCTGGAATCTCATTAACAAACACAAATCACCTTACCTCCTAGCAACTCGATCTATTCAAATATTCAAGCTCATTAATCAAGCAACGCAATCTAATGCAATAAGTTGTGTGTAATTCATGTAAACATAAGAAGAAATGCAGAAAAGAGATGCACCTGTTTATGATTTTGTTAATGTTGAAGTGTTTGATGATATGCTTGTTTGCGATTGACTTCGGTTTAAATTTTGCAATGTGACAAAGAAATCATTAGTGAAGACACAAGCACCATAAATAATTAAAGAAATAGTTAGTGAGCTTACCACTGCTTGCCTTTGATATCCATTAGGATAAGTATAAACACCAATACCTCTTGTGTGCATAGGAGCAGCTGTATGAGTTTGCTGAGAAGACGGAACCACTGGCTTGGGTTTAGGTGGTTGTTTCTGCTTCTGTTTAGGTGTTGCAAGCGTCTGTGATGCTTGGCTTGGTACAACTAAGGGTGTCTCTCTCAATGGAATATGGCATTTTCTTTTGTTATGTCCTTCCCCTCCACAGTTACTGCACTTGTGCACTTGACCCTTCTTGGTTAACTTAAACCCTTCAACCTCACCAACTGATGGCTTCCTCTTAACGGTAGGTCTATTGTTTAATTTCTTCACCACTGGTGCTACAATTGGAGCATAAGGAGATTCTGGCCATTGTTGTGGACCATTTAAAGGCTCTAAAGGATACTGATAAGCCTTTAAATATGTGTCCTTGGCGAAGCAGCTTGCTACGTAGTGTTCAGGATGCTCAACTGCTTTCCAAATAGCCGCAATAGCATGGTTACACGGCACACCACTAAGTTGCCAAGCATTGCAACTACAAGTTCTTTCCAGTAAACTTACAACATATCTAACCAGTGTAGCACCCTCTCTCACACCATAAGAGAAATGTCCATCCCAAAATGCTGACCATCCCCGTGCATCAATTTTAGATTTCTCTAATCTTTGTTGAATCCGAGGACAAATCAGAATCTCCTTCTTAGCAATAAAGTCCCTCTTTTTGTGTAATCTCTCCATTAACCCCTCCTTTATATCCTCAAGCATTGTTATGATTGGCTTATGCCTTGATGACAGTATGTATGCATTGAATACCTCATTCATATTGTTGTCGATGCTGTCACACTGAGATTGAGGAGTAAAGTATGCCCTAACCCACTTTTTGTAATTCCTTTTCTTCAAGTCCTCTGCAGCAATTTCTGAAATTGAAGAAAACAGTTGCATATTTGTCTTGTAATCATTTTCTGTTGTACTCTTTGCAATTTTCCAAAACCCTCTCCTGTACAGCAGACCGCCTCCGTATACTTGCCTGAAATTACAGTAAACATGCCTAGCACAGACCCTTGTATCTGCCCTTGGCCATATGTCAGACACGACTTTTAATAACCCCTTCTGTTGGTCAGACATTATTGTATAACCACTCCCATCTGTAGTGTCCAGATCATCAGCTAGAAGTTGAAGAAACCAACTCCAAGTTTCAGTGCTTTCAGTTTCTACACATGCCCAAGCTATCGGGAACATTTGATTGTTTCCATCCCTGCCAACAGCAACAAGAAGTTGGCCACCATATGGACCCTTTAAAAAACACCCATCAATTCCAAAGAAAGCTCTACACCCAGCCAAGAAACCTTTTTTAATAGCAGCAAAGCAAATATAGATTCTCTCAAACACATTGTTGTCAAGTTTGAACTTGACTGTGTTCTCCGGGTTCGACCTTAGGATCTCCTGTGCATATCTATGCAACAATGAGTACTGCTCTTTATACTCACCTAATATCACATTTTGAGCCATTTTTCTTGCCTTCACAGCGAGCCACAATGAGATCTTTATACCCCATTCAGACCAAACCGTCTCAACTATCTCTTTGCACCTTATATATGGATTTACTTTGAATTTTACATGGTAATTCTTAGCAATCCATGCACATGAATTTTTTTAACCCTAGGCAATCTGCCACAATTGTGGTGTGGGATGTGTGTCTTGACTACGAGTGTTTCTTTCCCCCGCTCAAGTAATGCCCATATGTACCATGGACAACCCTGCTCTTTAGCTTTGCATCTAGCCCCCATCCTTCTCTTATCATTTTTTGTGTAAACCACATCCCTACCTACGCTCACACAGTAGCTAGTCACAGCCTCTCTAAACTCAATAGCATCTTGAAACTCTTGACCTAAGAAAAACGGAGATTGTGATTCTGATGTCCCAAATAGAAGGTGATTGGACGTAGACGATAACTTAGGTCTTTTCTTAACCCTAGATGGTTGTGGTAGAAGGTAACCACAATCTTCTTCCTGGTCATCATCTGAGTTAGCAGGAGAATGAAACTCCTCATCATCATCCTTGTAATCACTATCAACCTCTAAATTCTTATCACCTAACCTCCCTGCAACTCTATTCAAAGACTCCAGCTCTTTTAGTTATCCATTTTCAGTTTTGGCAGCCTCTTTGATCTTTTTTTCTAGCATCCTTAACTTCTACATCCTCATTATCACTCCCTTCTTCGTCATAATCTATGTCATCACCTAGATGATCATGCTCAGTTGTATGGCCAGTCACACCAGGATTAACAACATGATCCTGCTCAGCAAACACATTACCATGCTCCGTAAACTCAACCGGATCAACTTGAACAGACTCAAAGTATGACTTAAATGGTTGCCCCTGTCCCCCAACAACAACTTCATCATCATGCTCAGTAAACACATCGATAATTCTGAACTCTTCTAGAAGGCTAATGAACATACTGAAGATGGTATCATCATAAGACAAGAACCTAACACCAGTTTGTAAGTTCTTAAGGGGATCACAATAATGAAGCTTAATCACATTATCATACCCTAATGAGTTGATCAAGTTTTTGAAGTATTGTGCACTGACATTATTAGGCAAGTCATTGACAATCTTAACTTGACCCCCAAGATAAGAAAAATTAGGATCACACACCCACTTTCCACCATGATGCAATATAATACAAGGTGGGATATCCATATCTACATAAAAAAAAACGACCATATATCAAGCACCGTTATAATTAATCGTACATTGATTTGAAGAATATAAATAAATATCAAAGAAACAACCAATCATATATCAAGTACTTCAATTTTGAATTATTAAGCTAGGCTTTAGCTCATCAGTGCTCAATACTTAAGGAATTGATATTTATTTGGCTCTAAGATAAACTACTACATTCTTTTTTATTCCATGTCCAGAGTCTTGACTTTAATTGTGTCAAAAGATCTGATTTAGGGGGCAGCGGCACATCCTAAGACTTGAACTAATATGTTATAAACAATGTCAACTGTTTTTTTCTTTTGACAGCCACAATGTCAACTGTAAAGACTGTCAACTGTCAAGTAGGCATTAAAACAAGAAATGTGTTAAGACTTGAACTAATATGTTATAAACAATGTCAACTGTTTTTTTCTTTTGACAGCCACAATGTCAACTGCAAAGACTGTCAACTGTCAAGTAGGCATTAAAACAAGAAATGTGTTAAGACTATCAATTCTCAAGTAGACTCAAAACAAATTCATTTCAAAGTACTTTTTCCTAGTTTAGTAGAAAAATACACTTTGGCTTTGGACAATTGTGACTGAAATAGAGAAGAGGGAATGAAGTTGCTTTGCTTCAGGTTCTGTAAAGCTTAATTACATTTACTCGAGTGATCCATCTTAAACCTCATTTTGTATCTAATTACCCATAACCATGGTCGGTTTCTTGATTACCAATCCATGGCCCATTCAGAACAGAAGCTTAATTAAAGTCTATTTCCAATAAATAGTTGTAGCCTGTAGGTACACTCAGTTTACAACCTTGTCATATTTCTTGTTTACGCATACTCTCTGAGGGTCCTTGTCACATTTCTTTGACGCTTTAGATGGAGAATATGATCATGGGAATAGGCCTAAACTTTCCTTACATTGCTAGCCATTGTGTGCCATATGATTCTTGCACACTGTTAGCTGCATTTTAATCTCTGTTCATTATTTTTGAAAAATTTCTCATTATTTGTTTTCCTGTTCTTTTGAAACACTATACTGAAATAAAGATGGCTACTATTTCGAACCCAGACATGATTCCCTTTCAAAAGGATAATAAAAGTTAGTGATGCTCAATTTACTAATCTCTAAACAATTTCCCCTGTTTTACTAATTCAAACCCTAATAAGTTTATCAATTAGCCCAATTCATAAACACTTTTGCCTAAATTTTTTGTCTTTTTAGATTAATATACCAACCCCTGTAAAAACAAATCTTAAACAACATAAAATCGCACAAAAAAAGAAAATTGAACTTGCATCTACAAACCCTAAACCCTAACATATCCAGTAAAAATCAACTCAATTTCGAGGGAAAAAAATTGCTAGCACACAAATAAACTACATACCTTTCACAGTTGGTGTGAATTTTCTGCGATTTTCTCGTTTGGGTAGCTGTTGCAGACGGCTTCAATACTTGACAATGGGATTTTTCGAGTTACAGAGACAAGGAGGACGACGAATTGAGCGGGAAGAAGAATTAGAAACAGCGTTTCCTTGTGAACGTTTGAAGGGTAGGTATTTTTTCATATTCCCCATGCTTCTACGTGTCAAAGAATAATGAAGTATTGTAGTCCAGGCCCATATTTAACTCACCTTTGGTTAACATTGATCAGAATTCTTTTTATAGGTTCTAAACGGTGACTAAATAAAAGATAGGTCCTGATTGGTGATTAAAATCAAAAGATAAGTCCTTATTTTGGGCTTAACTCTTCCAAAAAGTAGTGTCACCTTTAGGGTTTTCGAACGGATAAAATGTTTTATTTATTTATGAGTGGTTTGATATAAGGAGGTTATTGATTTTCACTCTTTCAATTAAATATGATAATGTGATAATGTATCATGATTTGATTTGGTTGGAGAAAAAATAGAGTCTTAAGCGGAAGCTTAGATTTTCAAAGCCACCTTTAAAACTTACTAAAGTTTCTTAACCCGTTATCTCAAGAGTATGGTTAAAGACTCCACTCCAGACTATGAATTATTTCGAAAGGGTTTACAATGGATCTTTAAGTTTATGTTAGGTTCAACTTATTTTGACTTATCTCAGATAAAATAAATTAAGATAAGAAGATTAAGTGATTTAAAGTTTATTCTTTTCCTTTGTGTGTAAGGATTAATTCATAGAGACCAAACGCTCGGATTATTTCATAGACAATATGTGGTTATAAATGAAACTTATGGTTAATAATAATAATAATAATAATAATAATAATAATGATAAATAATAATAATAATAATAATAACTAGTGTGTGGCCCGGGCGATGCTCCGGTCTCTACATTGAATAGTTAAAATTTTAGATTTTTCTTGAGCTCAATATTTGACGAAATGCATGTATACCACTTATTTCATAGAAAATAAAAAATCAAAGAAAAATTTAGTTGGTTTAGACTTCATGTTAACATTTATTTATAAATTAATGTGAAGAAACAAACCACAATTGGTGGTTGGTTAAGATGGTAATGAGAAATATCATTCAGACATGAGGTCTAGAGTTCGAACCTCATTGTATTGATTTTTGGTTATTCATGACATGGCATACCACTTGGTGAGTGAATGATGTGGCGCAAAGGGAAGAGTACTACGTGACACATAGACGTTTTCCACAATGCTTTTTAATATATTAGTATAGATAATAATAATAATAATAATAATACTCCAGGGCTCAAGACATTGGGGCACGGGCAGCTGCCCACATTTTCAGCAGGATCGGGTTCGCCATAGCTAGAGGAGTGGGGGCCCAGATTGTATCTCGGCTCCCCTCCAACTTCTTGTAGTTTACTTGATCTTTGTAGCTTGTTAAGCTTGTAACGTTTTGGTGGTTTCCCATAATAATAATAATAATAATAATAATAAAAGTGAAAAAAAACTTGTGTTATTTACGGAGTAGTTTGAACTATTGATAAATTTGAGTTGTTATTCGATACGAATTGATTTTTGGATTTCGATTCATATCAGTTTCGAGTTGTTTCATATTTTGCAGTTACTTTTTATTCGGGTATATTCTAGTATCGGGTCATTTCGTGTCGTTGTTTCGGATCAAAATTAGATTAAGAATCGAGTCAATCAAATCTTTCTTTTGGGTTCAGGGTAGTTTCCCCAGGTCTAGTTGCAACCTATTAAAATGAAATAAAAATATTAATGAGGTCATTTTGGATTTTGAACGAGATTTTTTTTCCTTATAAAGCTAACATGTGGACAATAGTGAGGTAAGTGGCTATTACTTTAGTAATACTACCCGTTTTAAAATGTTCGATCTTTACATTTTATGTTTTAGTCTGTTTCATAATGTTTTTTATATTGTGCTTTATTATATTTGAATACGAAATTTAACATTCTAACCCCTCTTACCCCACAACATTTATCACTTTCCACTCACTCTCTCTTATTTAATTTATTTATTTTACATTCACCCACCTTTTTACACTTTCTTACTTTATCCATATTTTATTACATTCATCCACCTTTTTACACACTTTTTTTTGTCTTAATATTTGTGCGGATAGTAATCGTAAATAACATTATGAAACAGATGTATTATTATTTATAAATAGATTTCTATTAGATTGGAAAAAGCACAAAATTAAAACTGGAATTGGTTAGTTGTCTTCTAATAACAAAAAACGGAAAAATAAAAGTGATACAAAACAATCTCTTATGCTGGTTGACCTAATCCAATTAGTTATATGGGTTAGACGAGTTTTCCGATAAACGGTTCACCCTTAGGGCTAATCCGGATTCGGGGCGAGTTCTGAGTGGATAGGTTCCATTTCCCTCCCAATTGTTGTTGCGGGGGATCGAACACGGGTTCTCCCTACCAAGTTCAGTCTCAATCACCACTGAACCAACAGTCAATTGCCTCAATCCTTTATTATTGGGTTCAACTTAACCACGTTATAGTATATACTCCACTCCAGATCCCGTTTCAGTTGAGGGTCTTCGGATTCGTCTCCATCCACATGAGAAATAATAATACTCCTAACTCCAACGCTCTTTCATTGGATGATCACTTATATCTAATGGGCCAGGTTGATCGGCCCAAGTTAAGTTAGGTTCTTAACAATTCCCTAACTCCAACGCTCTGCCTATATATGCATGGTGCGGATTCCATGATTTACTAATAAACCCTAAATATATCATGGAATCTATAAACCCTAAATACCACCGGAAAAATTATCACCGGAAAGTATCATGGTCGGAATTACCACCGGACCTCTTAATATCCATCATAGAACGCCTTGATCCCCAATATGATATCTTCAACCTCCGGCGAGTTTGTAAGACATGGAGGACAACAGTTTCTCTTACCCTCCTCTCGAAAAACATCTTATCCCCTCTTATCCCACAATTTCTCCCGTTCAATGATGCAACCAGAACCGAATTTAAAGTGGTTATGGGTTCGTTTATCCGAATTCAATCACTTGTCAACCCGAATCTCCCACCGTGTTTATTAACCTGTATTGAAATTAACTCGGGTAAGTTCTCCATCAGATCTCCCCTTTCCCACCATGCTGCAACCAGATAACATTTTGATAATCATCCTCACATTCTTCCCGAAGATTTCCCACATGCTTTGGATCTTTCACGTTTTCGTGTATCGGAATTGGGTCGGTTCCATACCAAAACATGTAAAATCAAGAACAAATTAGTTAGGTCTAAGGTGATACTAATTAAGGATCCGAATTGTGAAAATCATGCTACGGTTAATAACTACACTCTTGTGGAGATGTCTCGAACACAACCCTTATCAGCAACAAGGGTTACAAGTAATGTCGTAGAAAAACATGATGTTATTTTCGAGACAAAAGAAAGGATAAAGATTTGTGACTTTGTCGAATTCAAGGGGAAGATTTATGCAGTTAATAGCGTTGGTAAGTTGTTTTCGATGGATTATCATACTTTAAAAATGTCGATGATTACAAAAGTTGACACCTTTAAAAGTATGAAATATTTAGTTGTATCATCATCATCAAGTGAATTATATTTAGTTTTTCGGTGTTTAAGCTGAACGAGAAGAAGAAGAAATGGAAAAAGATAAAGAGTATAGGTGATGATAAGATATTGTTTATAACTTTTGATGGTTGTTTCTTCGCCTCGGCCAATGATTTTCCAGGATGGAAAGGGAATTGTATTGTATTCCATTATCACAGATTTGACGAATTTGAATATGCTTTTATTAAATTTGTGGTTGGTGTTTTTCATCTCGACGGTGGTGATAGTGGTCCGCTAACATCTTTTCCGGGCTATTATAACATGTTATGGCCACCACCATCATGGCTCTGGACCGATACAGGTTTATTAAACATAGGGTGAGATTAGCTTTAACCATTATACATACTTAATATACTTTGTTTTTGTTTTTCCTCGATTAAAAAATTGTTAATTTTGAGACTACGGTGGTTTAATTGGTTTTTGAAGTGAAAGTGATATGGAAGGAGAAAGAGAAGTACCCAACTCTGTGCAAGCTTCCAAAAGACGACGACATTCTTTAAGAAGAAGGTAATCCATCTTACTCTCAATCTTTCACATTTCCCCTATTTTAGGCTCCGTTTGGTAAGGCGTAAAACATTTTCATTGTAAAACGATTTTCCATGGAAAATAGATTTCAAGGGAAAACACAATTCCAAACTAGTTTTCCTTTGTTTTGTAACTTAGGCTCCGTTTGGTAAGGCGTAAAATATTTTCATTGTAAAACGATTTTCCATGGAAAATAGATTTCAAGGGAAAACACAATTCCAAAGGGAGGTAAGGAACCAAACGGAGCCTTATTGTTTAGGATGAATATTTTTTTTTGGAGATAGATGAAATTTCTCATTATTTTAAGTAATTAATTTGTTGATTAGGGAAATGATATTCTGGAGATTAACTACTCCTTGGGTCCTTTCGATACGAAGGTAAGTTTTTCTTCATCAACTTCGCCCTTTTTTTTTTTGCATTGGTCGATTATACTTTTAAGATTAAAATATTTATAGTCAATTTTTAATGTGATTGTCAAATGTGAAATTGTTTGAGGATTGTATAGTGTATACATTGTTGATTTTGTCATAGTTAGGATTCTGTTTGAAGTTTGGTTATTCTTTTAGTTTTGTAATTTGACAATATTAGAGTAATGTCAATCCTTCATAGGGACTCTTCATTTTACCGTGACGAGTAATGAATCCTTGACATTTAGATTTGGATATGGACAGGTGACACATTGTTTTGGATTCTTGACATTTAGATATGGGTATGGACAGTGGCGGAACCAGAAATTATAAAATTGACGGAGCTAAGAATCGAACTTTGTACCTCCTTGTACCTCCACTTTTTAAGGAAAATAACCACTTGAGCTATACTAGACATGTACTTTTATAGTGCATATTTAATATTTGAACATATCATGGGGGGCAATGGCCCCCGCCAGCCCCCCCTAATTCCGCCCCTGGGTATGGACATTTGACAAAAAATATATGTCAAATACTTGTACAAAAACCTGTGTTCAGGAGGAGGTAGCCATGTAATATGTTTCGGACACCATTATTGATGTGGATTAACTTGATGATATAGTTTCTGCTGATTGAAATAGATAATAAGAAATTACTCTGTATATATTACTGTTTCGTACGTTGTGTGGTTCAGCATCTGTCTCAGATTTTTGACATTGTTTTTTTTTTGTAGAAGAATGAAAAGGAAGCATCACAGGAGAAGAAGATTAGGTTGTTCCTGAGATGAAAGCGATATGCTTAGCTGAGAATTTATCAGACTGAGTGTTCTGCCATCTGTAATAGTTAACTGTTTGATAAATAGGATGCTTCATCCTGTTATATTAAGTGATATATATTTTGTATGATAAATTGCTTATGTCTCTAATATTTGGTTGAAGGAAAGCAAAAAGTTGCAGTGTCGAAACAAATCTCCTGTTTACACATTTTTACGGACAAAAAACACATCCGCCTTAAAAGAATATAAGGTTAAGTACAACAAATCACATCCGCTTTAAAAGAACATAAGGTTAAGTACAACAGATCGAATCACTTAAATAAAAAGAATTATTCTGAAAAAAAGGTATTGTTTTTAAAATGTAAAATCGTGCTTTTAAATTGTAAAATTATGCTTTTAAATTGGAAAAATGTGCTTTTAAATGTAAAATTGTGTTTTTAAATTGGAAAAATATGCTTTTAATCCTGTTACATGTAGAGATACATACAAACGGGTTCACCTTCTACTTGAAGTTATGGATTTAGAATGGCCCGAAGCCTGATACGAGCTTCGCTTGATATTTGGGCCTATTAAACCGCAATTTAGAAGGTGGACCATGGTGCACATAGAGCATGGTGCACCTTAAGAACACTAGTATATAATTGAAAGAACATCTGGTTACGAGAAAAGAACATGAGTGTTTTTTTTATTTAGGTTTTTAATAAATATAAAATAATATATTATTTTTATAACAAAAGAGTGAAATATTATATCGCATGTTCTTTTACCGTTAGTGTCATGTTCTTTTGCTTATGCACATATGTTCTTTTGGTGCACCATGGTGCACCATGCTCTATGTGCACCACGGTCCATAGTCCACGGATTGTTCCTCGCAATTTAGAAGGTGGACCATGGTGCACATAGAGCATGGTGCACCTTAAGAACATTAGTATATAATTAAAAGAACATCTGGTTAAGTAAAAAGAACATCGACATATATTTTTTTATATTTTTAATAAATTGTGATTTTTTATCACAAAAAAGTAAAACATTATATTGCATGTTCTTTTGTCATAGTGTCATGTTCTTTTGTTTATGCACATGTGTTCTCTTGGTGCACATGGTGCACCATTGTGCACCATGCTCTATGTGCACCATGGTCCATAGTCCACGGATTGAATATTTCTTGTTGGTAGAATATCTCATATATTTTTGGACAAAATCAGTGATGATTTCTTGTAATTATCTTTGATCATCCTTTCTATTTTCCTTGATTTGCTCTCTCTAATTTATTGTATTATTAATCAACTTCCAACTTTTTTTTTTCACAAATTGATTACCTTCCATTTTTTTTTCTCATTGACTTAAAAAAATATTCTTTCTTCAAAAAAAAAAAAAAAAAAAACAAACTTAAAACACTATGTTCTTAGTAGTTCATGGGCATTTGTCAATTCGGTTCTCATTCTACATCTTTGCTACACCAACAAGGTATATAGCTAGACGTCATGTAACCCTAAATGTTGAATGTCAGTAGGACGTGTATAACTGTATATATGACGAGAAAAATTCAGCTTTAAAACAGTGATACTTTATCAACCACGACATACTCGGATAAGCCGTTCTAATTTCATCTACTATTACTCATATTTCCTACAATTAGGATGGATATGAAGTGCTATTTTTAGAATAAGTAAATCCCTATTCCCATTCCCATTTCCTAACAAAATGATGACAATTTACCCATATCTCTAAACCTTATTTAGTTATTTATAATACTATAACCATACTATTCCCCCATTTACATAGCTTCAAACCACAATCTAATCGAAAAAAAATGAAAGTTATGAAATACCCAATTAAACTACTACTCTTGTTCTTCCAATTTACATTTCTAGCAATACATAGCCAAGCGAATGATCAAAATTCCACCACCGATGATCCTTACAAAATGCTCCATATTATCCCAAACCCGGATGGATCCATAACCCGAATGAAACGATACTACCCGACCGTACCACCAAATGGTTCGACTTCCCTTGCTTTCTCTAAAGATGTCCCTCTCAACACCGGTAAAAATACTTGGGTCCGACTTTACTTACCCATTAATATATCTCAACCCGTATCTCGACCCGTGACGAAGAACCTCCCAATTGTAGTTTTCTCACACGGTGGCGGGTTCATTATCATGAGCACAGCCTCCCCTACCTTCGACTCATTCTTATCCAACACGGCGAGTAAACTCCACGCGTTAGTCGTCTCGATTGAGTACCGCCTTGCACCGGAGCACCGCCTTCCAGCCGCATACGACGACGTTTTGGAGGGTTTACATTGGGTAAAGGAGAAAAAAGATGATTGGGTCAAGAATTATGCGAATGTTTCCAATTGCATTGTAATGGGGGAAAGTGCGGGGGGTAACATTGCCTACCATGTAGGGTTACGTGCTTCTGTATTAGTTCACGAATTAAACCCGTTGGTTATTAAGGGTTTGGTTTTAATCCAACCGTTTTTTGGCGGGTTAAATCGTACTAGATCCGAGTTAAGGAAACCCGCATCGTTTGGTTTACCCGTGGTGATTACGGATCTAATGTGGAACTTATCTTTACCAATTGGAGCTAATAGGAACCACCCGTATTGTGACCCAATTATTGAGGGCGGGTCTAATAAAATGTTGGATAAAATTAAAGAGTTGGGTTGGCGTGTTGCCATAGCGGGTTATGATAGAGACCGGCTTTTTGACAAGCAATTGGAGGTGTTTGAGTTTTTGAAACAACGAGGAGTGGATGTGGTTGGTAATTTTAGTAAAGGAGGTTACCATGGTGTTTTTGTTAAAGAAGCGAATATATCTGAAAAATTATTTGAATTTATGCGACGTGTATTTTCTTCAAACCTTGCTTAATACTGCCTCCGTTTCAAAAAAATATTTACACTTATTATTTGTACAGATTTCGGTGCAATGTTTGATCGTTAATATATATTTAATTTCGTATGGCAAAAAATTATAAAAGGTAGATATTTATAAAATACATTTCGATATGAATCTAACAAGATATCTCATGATAATTTTTTATAGATATAATAGTGAGAATTTATGGTCAAAGTTTTTATTTTTGGACACATTTTTCAAAGCGTAAAGATTTTTTTAAAACGGATGTAGTAAATGCTATTATGGTCAAAAATTATTTATCTCGTTTATCTATAACCCATTCGCAATCACAATTAATTATCCCTTGAATTCGTTCTTCATCATATAAGGAGTACTCCATAATCGATAATTATCTGTTCCTTACGACATGAAGTGATTTATCACGTGTGCAATTTATAGTTGTAATTAGTTTCATAAAGATTGTAATTATAAATATGTATCACGTGTATAAAATAGCTAGTAATAGTATGTGCAAATTATAGCGAGTGGTACATATAAATATATGTATGGTTATGAGGAAGTCATAGTGGAATCTGACTGTCAATTCTTGATCAACGGCTTGTCGAAATATGCAACTTATTTTTCCAATCTAGACTAATTTTAGAAATATTCTTTCTTTAAGTTGTCATTTTAAGTCTAGAAATGATCTCAGGTTAAAAATGAAGATACTGTTTGAATCCATCACCTTGTTAGGCGAATTCCTTTTGATATTAAACCAGTATGAGAGAACCATTGTCTTACAAAGATCTCTCCATGTATATACTTATTGACTCTTTCTCTATCATGAAAAAATTGACACCATCAAACATCTAACCAAGAAAGTGTAAAAGAAGGAGCAAACCTTAAAAAAAATGACGACCAACTTTTACAAAGTAATAGAAATGTGTAAAAAGTAATAATTATGACCACTTAGAAGATATGTGGTCAAGAATACATAATCAATTCTTCATTTAAAACATAATAAGTCACCTTAACATTGATTAATACATTGGCGGGTATGGTGAATCAAGAATGAGAAACGTTTCAAATGGTTATAATTCTCTAGTTAATGAATTTGACTATTTATTAAACCTACATGTTTATAATTTTTTATTTTGAAGAATTTTATTATTTTTCTATAGGTGGGTGGAAGTTAAAATTATGTTATAAACTTCTAATTCATATCCACCCCATTGTTTTTTGGAAAAATATTTCTTCTAATGATGTGGTATTAGTTAAAGCTATCATTATATTCATTTTTTTAGCCCATTTAAATCAACGGTGCATCTTCTTTGCGTCCCGTTGCCTGACTTGCCTCAAGCGTCATCATATTTCAAGTTCTTTTACAAACGACTTAAAACCCGACAAACATGGATGCATTTTTGTTTTGAAATCTGTATGACATCTACTACTACCACACCCCCCAACTCTATAAGCATAATTTCGAGTTTTAAAAAAATGGTTTAGTCTTTGATATTTTTCAGAATTTTGACATATCACGTGTCGTTCTTGATCACAACTCCTAATTCTTAGGTCATTTTCCTTTTGGGTATTTTTCTTAATTGTGATGCAAAGGATGGGGTGCAAAATTTCATGTATATTTGGCAACTGAAACATAGTTTTTAATCCAACAAACAACAATTAACAATGGTGAATTTCTTAGCATATTGAAGATTTGTTGATTCTTTGGTTTAATTCAAAGAATACATATGCTTAACTTAGTTACTCCGTACTAGCATATTTATTTTATTCTCATTTTTTTTAAAATCCATTGGATAAAAAGACATTCCGTATACTCCTAAACTAAGAATGTATATATTTGTGGTCTTGCGGAGCTCATAATATATTCCATAAAAGTAATGCTTCCACCCAATATATCTTGAATCTTAGCATATTGAATTTTAGTATGTCTATGTACTATCAAAATTATTAGTGAAAGTTTTTAGTGAAGTATTATACATTTATACCTTTATCATTTTGGTATGTCAATTTACCATTTTTTTAATTGAGTTCCCTAAAATATAGCCCGTGCGTAGAACAGGCCAAAAGCTTGTTAACTTAATTTATAAAAAAAAAGGTATGGTTAATAATCACATTTTTCGATCATCTACCAAAAATTCAAAAGTATAACATGTTTAATATATGGAGTACATTTCTCTAATACTCCCTCCGTTCTTACTCCGTATATATTAGTCATGGTTTTTTAGAGGGATTGCACAATAATGCTCCATTAGGAATTTGGAGGCCTCACATAAGCCACTGAAATTTTCATTATTATATAGGATATGATGTATAGGATATGATAGGATAGGATTATATAGGATAGGATAGTTTGTTGTTTTGGTTTATTTGTGGATGGGATAATGAATGAGACTTTGGAATTTATGTATGGAGGACTATGGAGTATTGGGTTTTTTCTTCAGTTTTAGTTTCCTAATCAACATCAAATACTTATACGATAAAAGTTGTTATGTTAGTTTCCTAATCAACATCAAATACACGATTAAAGAATATTTTAACCTAAGATGTTAGTTTCCAAATACCTAATCAAAATACAATTAGAACTTGGTAACCCTATAAATATTGGTCCATAGGATCAAACAATTTCACACTTTTTCTCTTTCCATCTGCTCTGCTCTGCTCTGCTCTGCTCTGCTAGGGTTTTATTTTTAGCTTTCCTTCACTTTTCTTCTTTGTCGTCAGAAAGACACATCAATGGCATCCTCATCATCCGCATCCGCATCATCGAAAAAGGTGATCCTGAAATCGTCCGACAACGAGGAATTCAGCATCGACGAGGAAGTCGCGCTGGAATTAGAGACAGTGAAGCACATGATCGAAGACGACTGCGCCGACAATGCGATTCCTCTGCCGAACGTCACAAGCAAGATTCTGGCGAAGGTGATCGAGTACTGTAAAAAACATGTTGAATCTGCTGCTGCTGCTGCTGCTGCTGCTGCTTCCCAATCGGATCAGTCTAGTAGTAGTAGAACTGTTGCTGTTGATGGCGAACTCAAGAAGTGGGATGCGGATTTTGTTAATGTTGATCAGAACACACTCTTCGATCTAATCTTGGCTGCTAATTACCTCAACATCAAGAGTCTGCTTGACTTGACTTGTCAAACAGTCGCTGATATGATAAAAGGAAAGACTCCGGAGGAGATTAGGAAGATATTCAACATTAGGAACGACTTTACACCGGAGGAGGAAGAGGCGATTAAGAAGGAGAACCAATGGGCTTTTGAATGATTTCGTGTCATTACAATTAACCTTCTCAAATCTCAACAATATGCGTCTCTTTTGTTTTTGTCTTCTTACATTGGTATTAAAGATTAAATATTTTGGTTTTTGTTACTAATGCTATTGTTATCTTAATTTACTTTAATTTGCACTATTTTATTTTATTTTACATATTATGTATGCACAATTTACTTTGTCTCTGTCCTGATTCTAATAACCTATAATCGAATCGTAAAATTGTAAGATTCTACGAACAAGTATAATCAAAATTTTATTCTTAAATTTTAAGTCCTTAAATTACATTATAGAAAAAAAACTTAATAATTGAAATATATAGTTGTTTACTCAAATATACGAAGTTTTCGCTAGTATACTAATTAGAGTATTAAGGAACAGAGGTAGTATGTAACTCCATGATGAATAGGTAACTACAGGAGAAAATGACATAAATCAAATCAGATGTCATACTTGTTTGACTGATCAGCTAGAGATTCCTCTTATGTTCTCCCTGACAAATTTCCATGCTCCAAAGTCCAAACCTTCAAACTCAAAATACTCCACCTTGTTACCCAGCTTGGTTATCCTGTTCCTGTCTGCATAATCTTTGACTCGGTCCCTCAAAAGATCTTTTCCACCCTCCAGGATCAGCATAGGACGAGGCTAAGCAATATACTATACCGGATTAACCTCGCTCACTTCTTCACTCCCCTCTGTTCCTTCAACCTTTGCGACTTTTTAACAATATACTATACCGGATTAACACTGCCAAATTCCAATGCAACGATTCAAATCCATTAACCAATTGAGGTTATCACATGAGGTATTCATACAAACTTTCGCGTGAGATTAGTCCACTCGTCAAAGGCGTGGGAACTCCTCGTAGTAGAACAAAAAAAAAACCACTTTCCTACTCCTGTCTTTATCACATTTTCACAGGTTGAAAAATGTAAAGTATGCCCCTAAATTTTGGAGTAATTTATTTATTTTCTTACCCCTAAAAAAGAAATAATCGGTCATTCTTGAAATTTAACTTATCCGAATATATTGAAATAACTACAAAAATAAAAACAAAAAACTTATTGAAATAGATTGACTCCTGTAGTCCTGTACTCATTATAAAGTAAGTTTATTTGAAGCTTATTACTCCTTCAATCTCTTTTTAATCTTTATATATATTTGGTGATATATTCATGATTTAACGCCTAATTAAACGTGGCTAAATATTAATTCTTTTATTATTTAAATAATTAAAATTGCTTTCATTAGTGATGGTTCAACTTTTATAAAAAAAAATGGAACTTATTTAAAGCTATTTTGCCCAAATGTTAATGCTAATACGAAGTACCTGGGGATGTGTTATCATATTGTTTTTTTTTTTGTTAGCACCCGATTCACCC